>NW_027194400.1:0-275211 GCF_032444005.1 Ranitomeya imitator | reverse complement strand
AAAATGCATTGGAGAAGTCATTTCGAATGACTGGTCCTCAGTGTTGTGAGAACGATGACTGGTTAAAATTTTTGGTGGTTTCTTCTTTCAGTCCATAGGCCTACATCATGTGGCAAACCGGTGAGCATGTGGCTCTATTAGTATAGGAGGATACCTGAAAATATATCACACTTTTCATCATAGTGCTTTTACCAATGCATAAAATGACTGGAGAAGTCATTTCGAATGACTGGTCCTCAGTGTTGTGAGAACGATGACTGGTTAAAATTTTTGGTGGTTTCTTGTTCAGTCCATAGGCCTACATCATGTGGCAAACCGGTGAGCATGTGCTCTATTAGTATAGGGAGATACCTGAAAACATCATCACACTTTTCATCATAGTGCTTTTACCAATGCATAAAATGCATGGAGAAGTCATTTCGAATGACTGGTCCTCAGTGTTGTTGAGAACGATGACTGTTAAAATTTTTGGTGGTTTCTTGTTCAGTCCATAGGCCTACATCATGTGGCAAACTGGTGAGCATGTGGCACTATTTAGTATAGGAGATACTGAAAACATATCACACTTTTCATCATTGTGCTTTTACCAATGCATAAAATGCATGGAGAAGTCCATTTCGAATGACTGTCTCAGTGTTGTGAGAACGATGACTGGTTAAAATTTTTGGTGGTTTCTTGTTCAGTCCATAGGCCAACATCATGTGGCAACCGGTGAGCATGTGGCTCTATTAGTATAGGAGATACCTGAAACATATCACACTTTTCATCATTAGTGCTTTTACCAATGCATAAAATGCATGGAGAAGTCATTTCGAATGACTGGTCCTCAGTGTTGTGAGAACGATGACTGGTTAAAATTTTTGGTGGTTTCTTGTTCAGTCATAGGCCTACATCATGTGGGCAAACCGGTGAGCATGTGGCTCTATTAGTATAGGAGATACCTGAAAACATATCACACTTTTCATCATAGTGCTTTTACCAATGCATAAAATGCATGGAGAAGTCATTTCGAATGACTGGTCCTCAGTGTTGTGAGAACGATGACTGGTTTAAAATTTTTGATGGTTTCTTGTTCAGTCCATAGGCCTACATCATGTGGCAAACGGTGAGCATGTGGCTCTATTAGTATAGGAGATACCTGAAAACATATCACACTTTTCATCATAGTGCTTTTACCAATGCATAAAATGCATGGAGAAGTCATTTCGAATGACTGGTCCTCAGTGTTGTCGAGAACGATGACTGGTTAAAATTTTTGGTGGTTTCTTGTTCAGTCCATAAGGCTACATCATGTGGCAAACCGGTGAGCATGTGGCTCTATTAGTATAGGAGATACCTGAAAACATATCAACTTTTCATCATAGTGCTTTTACCAATGCATAAAATGCATGGAGAAGTCATTTCGAATGACTGGTCCTCAGTGTTGTGAGAACGATGACTGGTTAAAATTTTTGGTGGTTTCTTGTTCAGTCCATAGGCCTACATCATGTGGCAAACTGGTTGAGCATGGTGGCTCTATTAGTATAGGAGATACCTGAAAACATATCACACTTTTCATCACAGTGCTTTTACCAATGCATAAAATGCATGGAGAAGTCATTCGAATGACTGGTCCTCAGTGTTGTGAGTACGATGACTGGTTAAAATTTTTGGTGGTTTCTTGTTCAGTCCATAGGCCTACATCATGTGGCAAACCGGGTGAGCATGTGGCTCTATTAGTATAGGAGATACCTGAAAACATATCACACTTTTCATCATAGTGCTTTTACCAATGCATAAAATGCATGGAGAAGTCATTTCGAATGACTGGTCCTCAGTGTTGTGAGAACGATGACTGGTTAAAATTTTTGGTGGTTTCTTGTTCAGTCCATAGCCTACATCATGTGGCAAACCGGTGAGCATGTGGCTCTATTAGTATAGGAGATCCTGAAAACATATCACACTTTTCATCATAGTGCTTTTACCAATGCATAAAATGCATGGAGAAGTCATTTCGAATGACTGGTCCTCAGTGTTGTGAGAACGATGACTGGTTAAAATTTTTGGTGGTTTCTTGTTCAGTCCATAGGCCTACATCATGTGGCAAACCGGTGAGCATGTGGCTCTATTAGTATAGGAGATACCTGAAAACATATCACACTTTCATCATAGTGCTTTTACCCAATGCATAAAATGCATGGAGAAGTCATTTCGAATGACTGGTCCTCAGTGTTGTGAGAACGATGACTGGTTAAAATTTTTGGTGGTTTCTTGTTCAGTCCCATTAGCCTACATCATGTGGCAAACCGGTGAGCATGTGGCTCTATTAGTATAGGAGATACCTGAAAACATATCACACTTTTCATCATAGTGCTTTTACCAATGCATAAAATGCATGGAGAAGTCATTTCGAATGACTGGTCCTCAGTGTTGTGAGAACGATGACTGGTTAAAATTTTTGGTGGTTTCTTGTTCAGTCCATAGGCCCTACATCATGTGGCAAACCGGTGAGCATGTGGCTCTATTAGTATAGGAAGATACCTGAAAACATATCACACTTTTTCATCATAGTGCTTTTACCAATGCATAAAATGCATGGAGAAGTCATTTCGAATGACTGGTCCTCAGTGTTGTGAGAACGATGACTGGTTAAAATTTTTGGTGGTTTCTTGTTCAGTCCATTAGGCCTACATCATGTGGCAAACCGGTGAGCATGTGGCTCTATTAGTATAGGAGATACCTGAAACATATCACACCTTTTCATCATAGTGCTTTTACCAATGCATAAAATGCATGGAGAAGTCATTTCGAATGACTGGTCCTCAGTGTTGTGAGAACGATGACTGGTTAAAATTTTTGGTGGTTTCTTGTTCAGCTAATTGCAATTAGGGCCTACATCATGTGGCAAACCTGGTGAGCATGTGGCTCTATTAGTATGAGGAGATACCTGAAAACATATCACACTTTTCATCACAGTGCTTTTACCAATGCATAAAATGCATGGAGAAGTCATTTCGAATGACTGGTCCTCAGTGTTGTGAGAACGATGACTGGTTAAAATTTTTGGTGGTTTCTTGTTCAGTCCATAGGCCTACATCATGTGGCAAACCGGTGAGCATGTGGCTCTATTAGTATAGGAGATACCTGAAAACATATCACACTTTTCATCATAGTGCTTTTACCAATGCATAAAATGCATGGAGAAGTCATTTCGAATGACTGGTCCTCAGTGTTGTGAGAACGATGACTGGTTAAAATTTTTGGTGGTTTCTTGTTCAGTCCATAGGCCTACATCATGTGGCAAACCGAGTGAGCATGTGGCTCTATTAGTATAGGAGATACCTGAAAACATATCACACTTTTGCATCATAGTGCTTTTACCAATGCATAAAATGCATGGAGAAGTCATTTCGAATGACTGGTCCTCAGTGTTGTGAGAACGATGACTGGTTAAAATTTTTGGTGGTTTCTTGTTCAGTCCATAGGCCTACATCATGTGGCAAACCGGTGAGCATGTGGCTCTATTAGTATAGGAGATACCTGAAAACATATCACACTTTTCATCATAGTGCTTTTACCAATGCATAAAATGCATGGAGAAGTCATTTCGAATGACTGGTCCTCAGTGTTGTGAGAACGATGACTGGTTAAAATTTTTGGTGGTTTCTTGTTCAGTCCATAGGCCTACATCATGTGGCAAACCGGTGAGCATGTGGCTCTATTAGTATAGGAGATACCTGAAAACATATCACACTTTTCATCATAGTGCTTTTACCAATGCATAAAATGCATGGAGAAGTCATTTCGAATGACTGGTCCTCAGTGTTGTGAGAACGATGACTGGTTAAAATTTTTGGTGGTTTCTTGTTCAGTCCATAGGCCTACATCATGTGGCAAACCGGTGAGCATGTGGCTCTATTAGTATAGGAGATACCTGAAAACATATCACACTTTTCATCATAGTGCTTTTACCAATGCATAAAATGCATGGAGAAGTCATTTCGAATGACTGGTCCTCAGTGTTGTGAGAACGATGACTGGTTAAAATTTTTGGTGGTTTCTTGTTCAGTCCATAGGCCTACATCATGTGGCAAACCGGTGAGCATGTGGCTCTATTAGTATAGGAGATACCTGAAAACATATCACACTTTTCATCATAGTGCTTTTACCAATGCATAAAATGCATGGAGAAGTCATTTCGAATGACTGGTCCTCAGTGTTGTGAGAACGATGACTGGTTAAAATTTTTGGTGGTTTCTTGTTCAGTCCATAGGCCTACAACATGTGGCAAACGCGTGAGCATGTGGCTCTATTAGTATAGGAGATACCTGAAAACATATCACACTTTTCATCATAGTGCTTTTACCAATGCATAAAATGCATGGAGAAGTCATTTCGAATGACTGGTCCTCAGTGTTGTGAGAACGATGACTGGTTAAAATTTTTGGTGGTTTCTTGTTCAGTCCATAGGCCTACATCATGTGGCAAACCGGTGAGCATGTGGCTCTATTAGTATAGGAGATACCTGAAAACATATCACACTTTTCATCATAGTGCTTTTACCAATGCATAAAATGCATGGAGAAGTCATTTCGAATGACTGGTCCTCAGTGTTGTGAGAACGATGACTGGTTAAAATTTTTGGTGGTTTCTTGTTCAGTCCATAGGCCTACATCATGTGGCAAACCGGTGAGCATGTGGCTCTATTAGTATAGGAGATACCTGAAAACATATCACACTTTTCATCATAGTGCTTTTACCAATGCATAAAATGCATGGAGAAGTCATTTCGAATGACTGGTCCTCAGTGTTGTGAGAACGATGACTGGTTAAAATTTTTGGTGGTTTCTTGTTCAGTCCATAGGCCTACATCATGTGGCAAACCGGTGAGCATGTGGCTCTATTAGTATAGGAGATACCTGAAAACATATCACACTTTTCATCATAGTGCTTTTACCAATGCATAAAATGCATGGAGAAGTCATTTCGAATGACTGGTCCTCAGTGTTGTGAGAACGATGACTGGTTAAAATTTTTGGTGGTTTCTTGTTCAGTCCATAGGCCTACATCATGTGGCAAACCGGTGAGCATGTGGCTCTATTAGTATAGGAGATACCTGAAAACATATCACACTTTTCATCATAGTGCTTTTACCAATGCATAAAATGCATGGAGAAGTCATTTCGAATGACTGGTCCTCAGTGTTGTGAGAACGATGACTGGTTAAAATTTTTGGTGGTTTCTTGTTCAGTCCATAGGCCTACATCATGTGGCAAACCGGTGAGCATGTGGCTCTATTAGTATAGGAGATACCTGAAAACATATCACACTTTTCATCATAGTGCTTTTACCAATGCATAAAATGCATGGAGAAGTCATTTCGAATGACTGGTCCTCAGTGTTGTGAGAACGATGACTGGTTAAAATTTTTGGTGGTTTCTTGTTCAGTCCATAGGCCTACATCATGTGGCAAACCGGTGAGCATGTGGCTCTATTAGTATAGGAGATACCTGAAAACATATCACACTTTTCATCATAGTGCTTTTACCAATGCATAAAATGCATGGAGAAGTCATTTCGAATGACTGGTCCTCAGTGTTGTGAGAACGATGACTGGTTAAAATTTTTGGTGGTTTCTTGTTCAGTCCATAGGCCTACATCATGTGGCAAACCGGTGAGCATGTGGCTCTATTAGTATAGGAGATACCTGAAAACATATCACACTTTTCATCATAGTGCTTTTACCAATGCATAAAATGCATGGAGAAGTCATTTCGAATGACTGGTCCTCAGTGTTGTGAGAACGATGACTGGTTAAAATTTTTGGTGGTTTCTTGTTCAGTCCATAGGCCTACATCATGTGGCAAACCGGTGAGCATGTGGCTCTATTAGTATAGGAGATACCTGAAAACATATCACACTTTTCATCATAGTGCTTTTACCAATGCATAAAATGCATGGAGAAGTCATTTCGAATGACTGGTCCTCAGTGTTGTGAGAACGATGACTGGTTAAAATTTTTGGTGGTTTCTTGTTCAGTCCATAGGCCTACATCATGTGGCAAACCGGTGAGCATGTGGCTCTATTAGTATAGGAGATACCTGAAAACATATCACACTTTTCATCATAGTGCTTTTACCAATGCATAAAATGCATGGAGAAGTCATTTCGAATGACTGGTCCTCAGTGTTGTGAGAACGATGACTGGTTAAAATTTTTGGTGGTTTCTTGTTCAGTCCATAGGCCTACATCATGTGGCAAACCGGTGAGCATGTGGCTCTATTAGTATAGGAGATACCTGAAAACATATCACACTTTTCATCATAGTGCTTTTACCAATGCATAAAATGCATGGAGAAGTCATTTCGAATGACTGGTCCTCAGTGTTGTGAGAACGATGACTGGTTAAAATTTTTGGTGGTTTCTTGTTCAGTCCATAGGCCTACATCATGTGGCAAACCGGTGAGCATGTGGCTCTATTAGTATAGGAGATACCTGAAAACATATCACACTTTTCATCATAGTGCTTTTACCAATGCATAAAATGCATGGAGAAGTCATTTCGAATGACTGGTCCTCAGTGTTGTGAGAACGATGACTGGTTAAAATTTTTGGTGGTTTCTTGTTCAGTCCATAGGCCTACATCATGTGGCAAACCGGTGAGCATGTGGCTCTATTAGTATAGGAGATACCTGAAAACATATCACACTTTTCATCATAGTGCTTTTACCAATGCATAAAATGCATGGAGAAGTCATTTCGAATGACTGGTCCTCAGTGTTGTGAGAACGATGACTGGTTAAAATTTTTGGTGGTTTCTTGTTCAGTCCATAGGCCTACATCATGTGGCAAACCGGTGAGCATGTGGCTCTATTAGTATAGGAGATACCTGAAAACATATCACACTTTTCATCATAGTGCTTTTACCAATGCATAAAATGCATGGAGAAGTCATTTCGAATGACTGGTCCTCAGTGTTGTGAGAACGATGACTGGTTAAAATTTTTGGTGGTTTCTTGTTCAGTCCATAGGCCTACATCATGTGGCAAACCGGTGAGCATGTGGCTCTATTAGTATAGGAGATACCTGAAAACATATCACACTTTTCATCATAGTGCTTTTACCAATGCATAAAATGCATGGAGAAGTCATTTCGAATGACTGGTCCTCAGTGTTGTGAGAACGATGACTGGTTAAAATTTTTGGTGGTTTCTTGTTCAGTCCATAGGCCTACATCATGTGGCAAACCGGTGAGCATGTGGCTCTATTAGTATAGGAGATACCTGAAAACATATCACACTTTTCATCATAGTGCTTTTACCAATGCATAAAATGCATGGAGAAGTCATTTCGAATGACTGGTCCTCAGTGTTGTGAGAACGATGACTGGTTAAAATTTTTGGTGGTTTCTTGTTCAGTCCATAGGCCTACATCATGTGGCAAACCGGTGAGCATGTGGCTCTATTAGTATAGGAGATACCTGAAAACATATCACACTTTTCATCATAGTGCTTTTACCAATGCATAAAATGCATGGAGAAGTCATTTCGAATGACTGGTCCTCAGTGTTGTGAGAACGATGACTGGTTAAAATTTTTGGTGGTTTCTTGTTCAGTCCATAGGCCTACATCATGTGGCAAACCGGTGAGCATGTGGCTCTATTAGTATAGGAGATACCTGAAAACATATCACACTTTTCATCATAGTGCTTTTACCAATGCATAAAATGCATGGAGAAGTCATTTCGAATGACTGGTCCTCAGTGTTGTGAGAACGATGACTGGTTAAAATTTTTGGTGGTTTCTTGTTCAGTCCATAGGCCTACATCATGTGGCAAACCGGTGAGCATGTGGCTCTATTAGTATAGGAGATACCTGAAAACATATCACACTTTTCATCATAGTGCTTTTACCAATGCATAAAATGCATGGAGAAGTCATTTCGAATGACTGGTCCTCAGTGTTGTGAGAACGATGACTGGTTAAAATTTTTGGTGGTTTCTTGTTCAGTCCATAGGCCTACATCATGTGGCAAACCGGTGAGCATGTGGCTCTATTAGTATAGGAGATACCTGAAAACATATCACACTTTTCATCATAGTGCTTTTACCAATGCATAAAATGCATGGAGAAGTCATTTCGAATGACTGGTCCTCAGTGTTGTGAGAACGATGACTGGTTAAAATTTTTGGTGGTTTCTTGTTCAGTCCATAGGCCTACATCATGTGGCAAACCGGTGAGCATGTGGCTCTATTAGTATAGGAGATACCTGAAAACATATCACACTTTTCATCATAGTGCTTTTACCAATGCATAAAATGCATGGAGAAGTCATTTCGAATGACTGGTCCTCAGTGTTGTGAGAACGATGACTGGTTAAAATTTTTGGTGGTTTCTTGTTCAGTCCATAGGCCTACATCATGTGGCAAACCGGTGAGCATGTGGCTCTATTAGTATAGGAGATACCTGAAAACATATCACACTTTTCATCATAGTGCTTTTACCAATGCATAAAATGCATGGAGAAGTCATTTCGAATGACTGGTCCTCAGTGTTGTGAGAACGATGACTGGTTAAAATTTTTGGTGGTTTCTTGTTCAGTCCATAGGCCTACATCATGTGGCAAACCGGTGAGCATGTGGCTCTATTAGTATAGGAGATACCTGAAAACATATCACACTTTTCATCATAGTGCTTTTACCAATGCATAAAATGCATGGAGAAGTCATTTCGAATGACTGGTCCTCAGTGTTGTGAGAACGATGACTGGTTAAAATTTTTGGTGGTTTCTTGTTCAGTCCATAGGCCTACATCATGTGGCAAACCGGTGAGCATGTGGCTCTATTAGTATAGGAGATACCTGAAAACATATCACACTTTTCATCATAGTGCTTTTACCAATGCATAAAATGCATGGAGAAGTCATTTCGAATGACTGGTCCTCAGTGTTGTGAGAACGATGACTGGTTAAAATTTTTGGTGGTTTCTTGTTCAGTCCATAGGCCTACATCATGTGGCAAACCGGTGAGCATGTGGCTCTATTAGTATAGGAGATACCTGAAAACATATCACACTTTTCATCATAGTGCTTTTACCAATGCATAAAATGCATGGAGAAGTCATTTCGAATGACTGGTCCTCAGTGTTGTGAGAACGATGACTGGTTAAAATTTTTGGTGGTTTCTTGTTCAGTCCATAGGCCTACATCATGTGGCAAACCGGTGAGCATGTGGCTCTATTAGTATAGGAGATACCTGAAAACATATCACACTTTTCATCATAGTGCTTTTACCAATGCATAAAATGCATGGAGAAGTCATTTCGAATGACTGGTCCTCAGTGTTGTGAGAACGATGACTGGTTAAAATTTTTGGTGGTTTCTTGTTCAGTCCATAGGCCTACATCATGTGGCAAACCGGTGAGCATGTGGCTCTATTAGTATAGGAGATACCTGAAAACATATCACACTTTTCATCATAGTGCTTTTACCAATGCATAAAATGCATGGAGAAGTCATTTCGAATGACTGGTCCTCAGTGTTGTGAGAACGATGACTGGTTAAAATTTTTGGTGGTTTCTTGTTCAGTCCATAGGCCTACATCATGTGGCAAACCGGTGAGCATGTGGCTCTATTAGTATAGGAGATACCTGAAAACATATCACACTTTTCATCATAGTGCTTTTACCAATGCATAAAATGCATGGAGAAGTCATTTCGAATGACTGGTCCTCAGTGTTGTGAGAACGATGACTGGTTAAAATTTTTGGTGGTTTCTTGTTCAGTCCATAGGCCTACATCATGTGGCAAACCGGTGAGCATGTGGCTCTATTAGTATAGGAGATACCTGAAAACATATCACACTTTTCATCATAGTGCTTTTACCAATGCATAAAATGCATGGAGAAGTCATTTCGAATGACTGGTCCTCAGTGTTGTGAGAACGATGACTGGTTAAAATTTTTGGTGGTTTCTTGTTCAGTCCATAGGCCTACATCATGTGGCAAACCGGTGAGCATGTGGCTCTATTAGTATAGGAGATACCTGAAAACATATCACACTTTTCATCATAGTGCTTTTACCAATGCATAAAATGCATGGAGAAGTCATTTCGAATGACTGGTCCTCAGTGTTGTGAGAACGATGACTGGTTAAAATTTTTGGTGGTTTCTTGTTCAGTCCATAGGCCTACATCATGTGGCAAACCGGTGAGCATGTGGCTCTATTAGTATAGGAGATACCTGAAAACATATCACACTTTTCATCATAGTGCTTTTACCAATGCATAAAATGCATGGAGAAGTCATTTCGAATGACTGGTCCTCAGTGTTGTGAGAACGATGACTGGTTAAAATTTTTGGTGGTTTCTTGTTCAGTCCATAGGCCTACATCATGTGGCAAACCGGTGAGCATGTGGCTCTATTAGTATAGGAGATACCTGAAAACATATCACACTTTTCATCATAGTGCTTTTACCAATGCATAAAATGCATGGAGAAGTCATTTCGAATGACTGGTCCTCAGTGTTGTGAGAACGATGACTGGTTAAAATTTTTGGTGGTTTCTTGTTCAGTCCATAGGCCTACATCATGTGGCAAACCGGTGAGCATGTGGCTCTATTAGTATAGGAGATACCTGAAAACATATCACACTTTTCATCATAGTGCTTTTACCAATGCATAAAATGCATGGAGAAGTCATTTCGAATGACTGGTCCTCAGTGTTGTGAGAACGATGACTGGTTAAAATTTTTGGTGGTTTCTTGTTCAGTCCATAGGCCTACATCATGTGGCAAACCGGTGAGCATGTGGCTCTATTAGTATAGGAGATACCTGAAAACATATCACACTTTTCATCATAGTGCTTTTACCAATGCATAAAATGCATGGAGAAGTCATTTCGAATGACTGGTCCTCAGTGTTGTGAGAACGATGACTGGTTAAAATTTTTGGTGGTTTCTTGTTCAGTCCATAGGCCTACATCATGTGGCAAACCGGTGAGCATGTGGCTCTATTAGTATAGGAGATACCTGAAAACATATCACACTTTTCATCATAGTGCTTTTACCAATGCATAAAATGCATGGAGAAGTCATTTCGAATGACTGGTCCTCAGTGTTGTGAGAACGATGACTGGTTAAAATTTTTGGTGGTTTCTTGTTCAGTCCATAGGCCTACATCATGTGGCAAACCGGTGAGCATGTGGCTCTATTAGTATAGGAGATACCTGAAAACATATCACACTTTTCATCATAGTGCTTTTACCAATGCATAAAATGCATGGAGAAGTCATTTCGAATGACTGGTCCTCAGTGTTGTGAGAACGATGACTGGTTAAAATTTTTGGTGGTTTCTTGTTCAGTCCATAGGCCTACATCATGTGGCAAACCGGTGAGCATGTGGCTCTATTAGTATAGGAGATACCTGAAAACATATCACACTTTTCATCATAGTGCTTTTACCAATGCATAAAATGCATGGAGAAGTCATTTCGAATGACTGGTCCTCAGTGTTGTGAGAACGATGACTGGTTAAAATTTTTGGTGGTTTCTTGTTCAGTCCATAGGCCTACATCATGTGGCAAACCGGTGAGCATGTGGCTCTATTAGTATAGGAGATACCTGAAAACATATCACACTTTTCATCATAGTGCTTTTACCAATGCATAAAATGCATGGAGAAGTCATTTCGAATGACTGGTCCTCAGTGTTGTGAGAACGATGACTGGTTAAAATTTTTGGTGGTTTCTTGTTCAGTCCATAGGCCTACATCATGTGGCAAACCGGTGAGCATGTGGCTCTATTAGTATAGGAGATACCTGAAAACATATCACACTTTTCATCATAGTGCTTTTACCAATGCATAAAATGCATGGAGAAGTCATTTCGAATGACTGGTCCTCAGTGTTGTGAGAACGATGACTGGTTAAAATTTTTGGTGGTTTCTTGTTCAGTCCATAGGCCTACATCATGTGGCAAACCGGTGAGCATGTGGCTCTATTAGTATAGGAGATACCTGAAAACATATCACACTTTTCATCATAGTGCTTTTACCAATGCATAAAATGCATGGAGAAGTCATTTCGAATGACTGGTCCTCAGTGTTGTGAGAACGATGACTGGTTAAAATTTTTGGTGGTTTCTTGTTCAGTCCATAGGCCTACATCATGTGGCAAACCGGTGAGCATGTGGCTCTATTAGTATAGGAGATACCTGAAAACATATCACACTTTTCATCATAGTGCTTTTACCAATGCATAAAATGCATGGAGAAGTCATTTCGAATGACTGGTCCTCAGTGTTGTGAGAACGATGACTGGTTAAAATTTTTGGTGGTTTCTTGTTCAGTCCATAGGCCTACATCATGTGGCAAACCGGTGAGCATGTGGCTCTATTAGTATAGGAGATACCTGAAAACATATCACACTTTTCATCATAGTGCTTTTACCAATGCATAAAATGCATGGAGAAGTCATTTCGAATGACTGGTCCTCAGTGTTGTGAGAACGATGACTGGTTAAAATTTTTGGTGGTTTCTTGTTCAGTCCATAGGCCTACATCATGTGGGAAACCGTGTGAGCATGTGGCTCTATTAGTATAGGAGATACCTGAAAACATATCACACTTTTCATCATAGTGCTTTTACCAATTTACCAATGCATAAAATGCATGGAGAAGTCATTTCGAATGACTGGTCCTCAGTGTTGTGAGAACGATGACTGGTTAAAATTTTTGGTGGTTTCTTGTTCAGTCCATAGGCCTACATCATGTGGCAAACCGGTGAGCATGTGGCTCTATTAGTATAGGAGATACCTGAAAACATATCACACTTTTCATCATAGTGCTTTTACCAATGCATAAAATGCATGGAGAAGTCATTTCGAATGACTGGTCCTCAGTGTTGTGAGAACGATGACTGGTTAAAATTTTTGGTGGTTTCTTGTTCAGTCCATAGGCCTACATCATGTGGCAAACCGGTGAGCATGTGGCTCTATTAGTATAGGAGATACCTGAAAACATATCACACTTTTCAATCATAGTGCTTTTACCAATGCATAAAATGCATGGAGAAGTCATTTCGAATGACTGGTCCTCAGTGTTGTGAGAACGATGACTGGTTAAAATTTTTGGTGGTTTCTTGTTCAGTCCATAGGCCTACATCATGTGGCAAACCGGTGAGCATGTGGCTCTATTAGTATAGGAGATACCTGAAAACATATCACACTTTTCATCATAGTGCTTTTACCAATGCATAAAATGCATGGAGAAGTCATTTCGAATGACTGGTCCTCAGTGTTGTGAGAACGATGACTGGTTAAAATTTTTGGTGGTTTCTTGTTCAGTCCATAGGCCTACATCATGTGGCAAACCGGTGAGCATGTGGCTCTATTAGTATAGGAGATACCTGAAAACATATCACACTTTTCATCATAGTGCTTTTACCAATGCATAAAATGCATGGAGAAGTCATTTCGAATGACTGGTCCTCAGTGTTGTGAGAACGATGACTGGTTAAAATTTTTGGTGGTTTCTTGTTCAGTCCATAGGCCTACATCATGTGGCAAACCGGTGAGCATGTGGCTCTATTAGTATAGGAGATACCTGAAAACATATCACACTTTTCATCATAGTGCTTTTACCAATGCATAAAATGCATGGAGAAGTCATTTCGAATGACTGGTCCTCAGTGTTGTGAGAACGATGACTGGTTAAAATTTTTGGTGGTTTCTTGTTCAGTCCATAGGCCTACATCATGTGGCAAACCGGTGAGCATGTGGCTCTATTAGTATAGGAGATACCTGAAAACATATCACACTTTTCATCATAGTGCTTTTACCAATGCATAAAATGCATGGAGAAGTCATTTCGAATGACTGGTCCTCAGTGTTGTGAGAACGATGACTGGATAAAATTTTTGGTGGTTTCTTGTTCAGTCCATAGGCCTACATCATGTGGCAAACCGGTGAGCATGTGGCTCTATTAGTATAGGAGATACCTGAAAACATATCACACTTTTCATCATAGTGCTTTTACCAATGCATAAAATGCATGGAGAAGTCATTTCGAATGACTGGTCCTCAGTGTTGTGAGAACGATGACTGGTTAAAATTTTTGGTGGTTTCTTGTTCAGTCCATAGGCCTACATCATGTGGCAAACCGGTGAGCATGTGGCTCTATTAGTATAGGAGATACCTGAAAACATATCACACTTTTCAATCATAGTGCTTTTACCAATGCATAAAATGCATGGAGAAGTCATTTCGAATGACTGGTCCTCAGTGTTGTGAGAACGATGACTGGTTAAAATTTTTGGTGGTTTCTTGTTCAGTCCATAGGCCTACATCATGTGGCAAACCGGTGAGCATGTGGCTCTATTAGTATAGGAGATACCTGAAAACATATCACACTTTTCATCATAGTGCTTTTACCAATGCATAAAATGCATGGAGAAGTCATTTCGAATGACTGGTCCTCAGTGTTGTGAGAACGATGACTGGTTAAAATTTTTGGTGGTTTCTTGTTCAGTCCATAGGCCTACATCATGTGGCAAACCGGTGAGCATGTGGCTCTATTAGTATAGGAGATACCTGAAAACATATCACACTTTTCATCATAGTGCTTTTACCAATGCATAAAATGCATGGAGAAGTCATTTCGAATGACTGGTCCTCAGTGTTGTGAGAACGATGACTGGTTAAAATTTTTGGTGGTTTCTTGTTCAGTCCATAGGCCTACATCATGTGGCAAACCGGTGAGCATGTGGCTCTATTAGTATAGGAGATACCTGAAGACATATCACACTTTTCATCATAGTGCTTTTACCAATGCATAAAATGCATGGAGAAGTCATTTCGAATGACTGGTCCTCAGTGTTGTGAGAACGATGACTGGTTAAAATTTTTGGTGGTTTCTTGTTCAGTCCATAGGCCTACATCATATGGCAAACCGGTGAGCATGTGGCTCTATTAGTATAGGAGATACCTGAAAACATATCACACTTTTCATCATAGTGCTTTTACCAATGCATAAAATGCATGGAGAAGTCATTTCGAATGACTGGTCCTCAGTGTTGTGAGAACGATGACTGGATAAAATTTTTGGTGGTTTCTTGTTCAGTCCATAGGCCTACATCATGTGGCAAACCGGTGAGCATGTGGCTCTATTAGTATAGGAGATACCTGAAAACATATCACACTTTTCATCATAGTGCTTTTACCAATGCATAAAATGCATGGAGAAGTCATTTCGAATGACTGGTCCTCAGTGTTGTGAGAATGATGACTGGTTAAAATTTTTCGTGGTTTCTTGTTCAGTCCATAGGCCTACATCATGTGGCAAACCGGTGAGCATGTGGCTCTATTAGTATAGGAGATACCTGAAAACATATCACACTTTTCATCATAGTGCTTTTACCAATGCATAAAATGCATGGAGAAGTCATTTCGAATGACTGGTCCTCAGTGTTGTGAGAACGATGACTGGTTAAAATTTTTGGTGGTTTCTTGTTCAGTCCATAGGCCTACATCATGTGGCAAACCGGTGAGCATGTGGCTCGATTAGTATAGGAGATACCTGAAAACATATCACACTTTTCATCATAGTGCTTTTACCAATGCATAAAATGCATGGAGAAGTCATTTCGAATGACTGGTCCTCAGTGTTGTGAGAACGATGACTGGTTAAAATTTTTGGTGGTTTCTTGTTCAGTCCATAGGCCTACATCATGTGGCAAACCGGTGAGCATGTGGCTCTATTAGTATAGGAGATACCTGAAAACATATCACACTTTTCATCATAGTGCTTTTACCAATGCATAAAATGCATGGAGAAGTCATTTCGAATGACTGGTCCTCAGTGTTGTGAGAACGATGACTGGTTAAAATTTTTGGTGGTTTCTTGTTCAGTCCATAGGCCTACATCATGTGGCAAACCGGTGAGCATGTGGCTCTATTAGTATAGGAGATACCTGAAAACATATCACACTTTTCATCATAGTGCTTTTACCAATGCATAAAATGCATGGAGAAGTCATTTCGAATGACTGGTCCTCAGTGTTGTGAGAACGATGACTGGTTAAAATTTTTGGTGGTTTCTTGTTCAGTCCATAGGCCTACATCATGTGGCAAACCGGTGAGCATGTGGCTCTATTAGTATAGGAGATACCTGAAAACATATCACACTTTTCATCATAGTGCTTTTACCAATGCATAAAATGCATGGAGAAGTCATTTCGAGTGACTGGTCCTCAGTGTTGTGAGAACGATGACTGGTTAAAATTTTTCGTGGTTTCTTGTTCAGTCCATAGGCCTACATCATGTGGCAAACCGGTGAGCATGTGGCTCTATTAGTATAGGAGATACCTGAAAACATATCACACTTTTCATCATAGTGCTTTTACCAATGCATAAAATGCATGGAGAAGTCATTTCGAATGACTGGTCCTCAGTGTTGTGAGAACGATGACTCGTTAAAATTTTTGGTGGTTTCTTGTTCAGTCCATAGGCCTACATCATGTGGCAAACCGGTGAGCATGTGGCTCTATTAGTATAGGAGATACCTGAAAACATATCACACTTTTCATCATAGTGCTTTTACCAATGCATAAAATGCATGGAGAAGTCATTTCGAATGACTGGTCCTCAGTGTTGTGAGAACGATGACTGGTTAAAATTTTTGGTGGTTTCTTGTTCAGTCCATAGGCCTACATCATGTGGCAAACCGGTGAGCATGTGGCTCTATTAGTATAGGAGATACCTGAAAACATATCACACTTTTCATCATAGTGCTTTTACCAATGCATAAAATGCATGGAGAAGTCATTTCGAATGACTGGTCCTCAGTGTTGTGAGAACGATGACTGGTTAAAATTTTTGGTGGTTTCTTGTTCAGTCCATAGGCCTACATCATGTGGCAAACCGGTGAGCATGTGGCTCTATTAGTATAGGAGATACCTGAAAACATATCACACTTTTCATCATAGTGCTTTTACCAATGCATAAAATGCATGGAGAAGTCATTTCGAATGACTGGTCCTCAGTGTTGTGAGAACGATGACTGGTTAAAATTTTTGGTGGTTTCTTGTTCAGTCCATAGGCCTACATCATGTGGCAAACCGGTGAGCATGTGGCTCTATTAGTATAGGAGATACCTGAAAACATATCACACTTTTCATCATAGTGCTTTTACCAATGCATAAAATGCATGGAGAAGTCATTTCGAATGACTGGTCCTCAGTGTTGTGAGAACGATGACTGGTTAAAATTTTTGGTGGTTTCTTGTTCAGGTATAGAGTGTAGGGAATAGAGTGTAGAGTGTAAGGTATAGAGTGTAGAGTGTAGGGTATAGAGTGTAGGGTATAGAGTGTAGGGTATAGACTGTAGGGAATAGAGTGTAGAGTGTAAGGTATAGAGTGTAGAGTGTAGGGTATAGAGTGTAGGGTATAGAGTGTAGAGTGTAGGGATTAGAGTGTAGGGTATAGAGTGTAAGGTGTAGAGTGTAGGGTATAGAGTGTAGAGTGTAGAGTATAGAGTGTATGGTATAGAGTGTAGGGTATAGAGTGTAGGGTGTAGAGTGTAGGGTATAGAGTGTAGGGTATAGAGTGTAGGGTATAGAGTGTAGGGTATAGAGTGTAGAGTGTAAGGTATAGAGTGTAGAGTGTAGGGTATAGAGTGTAGGGTATAGACTGTAGGGTATAGAGTGTAGGGTATAGAATGTAGAGTGTAGGCTATGGAGTGTAGGGTATAGAGTGTAGAGTGTAGGGTATAGAGTGTAGGGTATAGAGTGTAGGGTATAGAGTGTAGGGTATAGAGTGTAGAGTGTAGGCTATAGTGTGTAGGGTATAGAGTGCAGGGTGTAGAGTGTAGGGTATAGAGTGTAAGATATAGAGTGTAGAGTGTAGGGTATAGAGTGTATGCTATTGAGTGTATGGTGTAGAGTGTATGGTATAGAGTGTAGGGTATAGAGTGTAGGGTATAGAGTGTATGTTATAGAGTGTAGGGTATAGAGTGTAGAGTGTAGGGCATAGAGTTTAGAGTGTAGGGTATAGAGTGTAGGGTATAGAGTGTAAGGTATAGAGTGTAGGGTGTAGAGTGTAGGGTATAGAGTGTAGGGTATAGAGTGTAGGGTATAGAGTGTACGGTATAGAGTGTAGGGTATGGAGTGTATGGTATAGAGTGTAGGGTGTAGAGTGTAGGGTATAGAGTGTAGGGTATAGAGTGTAGGGTATAGAGTGTAGGGTATAGAGTGTAGGGTATAGAGTGTAGGGTATAGAGTGTAGAGTTTAGAGTGTAGGGTATAGAGTGTAGGGTATAGAGTGTAAGGTATAGAGTGTAGGGTGTAGAGTGTAGGGTATAGAGTGTAGGGTATAGAGTGTAGGGTATAGAGTGTACGGTATAGAGTGTAGGGTATAGAGTGTATGGTATAGAGTGTAGGGTATAGAGTGTAGGGTATAGAGTGTATGGTATAGAGTGTAGGGTATAGAGTGTAGAGTGTAGGGTATAGAGTGTAGGGTATAGAGTGTAAGGTATAGAGTGTAGGGTGTAGAGTGTAGGGTATAGAGTGTAGGGTATAGAGTGTAGGGTATAGAGTGTAGGGAGTAGAGTGTAGGGTATAGAGTGTAGGGTTCAGAGTGTAGGGTATAGAGTGTAGGGTATAGAGTGTATGGTATAGAGTGTAGGGTATAGAGTGTAGGGTATAGAGTGTAGGGTATAGAGTGTAGGGTATAGAGTGTAGAGTGTAGGGTATAGAGTGTAGGGTATAGAGTGTAGGGTATAGAGTGTAGAGTGTAGGGTATAGAGTGTAGGGTATAGAGTGTAGGGTATAGAGTGTAGGGTGTAGAGTGTAGGGTATAGAGTGTAGAGTATAGAGTGTAGGGTATAGAGTGTAGGGTATAGAGTGTAGGGAATAGAGTGTAGAGTGTAAGGTATAGAGTGTAGGGTATAGAGTGTACGGTATAGAGTGTAGGGTATAGAGTGTATGGTATAGAGTGTAGGGTATAGAGTGTAGAGTGTAGGGTATAGAGTGTAGGGATTAGAGTGTAGGGTATAGAGTGTAGGGTGTAGAGTGTAGGGTATAGAGTGTAGAGTGTAGGGTATAGAGTGTATGGTATAGAGTGTAGGGTATAGAGTGTAGGGTGTAGAGTGTAGGGTATAGAGTGTAGGGTATAGAGTGTAGGGTATAGAGTGTAGGGTATAGAGTATAGGGAATAGAGTGTAGAGTGTAATGTATAGAGTGTAGAGTGTAGGGTATAGAGTGTAAGGTATAGAGTGTAGAGTGTTGGGATTAGAGTGTAGGGTATAGAGTGTAGGGTGTAGAGCGTAGGGTATAGAGTGTAGAGTGTAGGGTATAGAGTATATGGTATAGAGTGTAGGGTATAGAGTGTAGGGTGTAGAGTGTAGGGTATAGAGTGTAGGGTATAGAGTGTAGGGTATAGAGTGTACGGTATAGAGTGTAGGGTATAGAGTGTAGAGTGTAGGGTATAGAGTGTAGGGTATAGACTGTAGGGTATAGAGTGTAGGGTATAGAGTGTAGGGTATAGATTGTAGAGTGTAGGCTATAGAGTGTAGGGTATAGAGTGTAGAGTGTAGGGTATAGAGTGTAGGGTATAGAGTGTAGGGTATAGAGTGTAGAGTGTAGGGTATAGTGTGTAGGATAGAGTGTAGGGTATAGAGTGTAGGGTATATAGTGTATGGTATAGAGTGTAGGGTATAGAGTGTAGGGTATAGAGTGTAGGGTATAGAGTGTAGGGTATAGAGTGTAGAGTGTAGGGTATAGAGTGTAGGGTATAGAGTGTAGGGTATAGAGTGTAGAGTGTAGGGTATAGTGTGTAGGATAGAGTGTAGGGTATAGAGTGTAGGGTATAGTGTATGGTATAGAGTGTAGGGTATAGAGTGTAGGGTATAGAGTGTAGGGTATAGAGTGTAGGGTATAGAGTGTAGGGTAGAGAGTGTAGAGTGTAGGGTATAGAGTGTAGGGTATAGAGTGTAGAGTGTAGGGGTTAGAGTGTAGGGTATAGAGTGTAGGGTGTAGAGTGTAGGGTATAGAGTGTAGAGTGTAGGGTATAGAGTGTAGGGTATAGAGTGTAGGGAATAGAGTGTAGAGTGTAAGGTATAGAGTGTAGACTGTAGGGTATAGAGTGTAGGGTATAGAGTGTAGAGTGTTGGGATTAGAGTGTAGGGTATAGAGTGTAGGGTGTAGAGTGTAGGGTATAGAGTGTAGAGTGTAGGGTATAGAGTATATGGTATAGAGTGTAGGGTATAGAGTGTAGGGTGTAGAGTGTAGGGTATAGAGTGTAGGGTATAGAGTGTAGGGTATAGAGTGTAGGGTACAGAGTGTAGGGAATAGAGTGTAGAGTGTAAGGTATAGAGTGTAGAGTGTAGGGTATAGAGTGTAGGGTATAGACTGTAGGGTATAGAGTGTAGGGTATAGATTGTAGAGTGTAGGCTATAGAGTGTAGGGTATAGAGTGTAGAGTGTACGGTACAGAGTGTAGGGTATAGAGTGTAGGGTATATAGTGTAGAGTGTAGGGTATAGTGTGTAGGGTATAGAGTGCAGGGTGTAGAGTGTAGGGTATAGAGTGTAGGGTATAGAGTGTAGAGTGTAGGGTATAGAGTGTATGCTATAGAGTGTATGGTGTAGAGTGTATGGTATAGAGTGTAGGGTATAGAGTGTAGAGTGTATGGTATAGAGTGTAGGGTATAGAGTGTAGGGTATAGAGTGTATGTTATAGAGTGTAGGGTATAGAGTGTAGAGTGTAGGGTATAGAGTTTAGAGTGTAGGGTATAGAGTGTAGGTTATAGAGTGTAAGGTATAGAGTGTAGGGTGTAGAGTGTAGGGTATAGAGTGTAGGGTATAGAGTGTAGGGTATAGAGTGTACGGTATAGAGTGTAGGGTATGGAGTGTATCGTATAGAGTGTAGGGTATAGAGTGTAGAGTGTAGGGTATAGAGTGTAGGGTATAGAGTGTAGGGTATAGAGTGTAGAGTGTAGGGTATAGAGTTTAGAGTGTAGGGTATAGAGTGTAGGGTATAGAGTGTAAGGTATAGAGTGTAGGGTGTAGAGTGTAGGGTATAGAGTGTAGGGTATAGAGTGTAGGGTGTAGAGTGTACGGTATAGAGTGTAGGGTATAGAGTGTATGGTATAGAGTGTAGGGTATAGAGTGTAGGGTATAGAGTGTATGGTATAGAGTGTAGGGTATAGAGTGTAGGGTATAGAGTGTATGTTATAGAGTGTAGGGTATAGAGTGTAGAGTGTAGAGTGTAGGGTATAGAGTGTAGAGTGTAGGGTATAGAGTGTAGAGTGTAGAGTATAGAGTGTAGAGTGTAGGGTATAGAGTTTAGAGTGTAGGGTATAGAGTGTAGGGTATAGAGTGTAGGGTATAGAGTGTATGGTATAGAGTGTAGGGTATAGAGTGTAGGGTATAGAGTGTAGGGTATAGAGTGTAGAGTGTAGAGTATAGAGTGTAGAGTGTAGGGTATAGAGTTTAGAGTGTAGGGTATAGAGTGTAGGGTATAGAGTGTAAGGTATAGAGTGTAGGGTGTAGAGTGTAGGGTATAGAGTGTAGGGTATAGAGTGTAGGGTATAGAGTGTACGGTATAGAGTGTAGGGTATAGAGTGTATGGTATAGAGTGTAGGGTATAGAGTGTAGGTATAGAGTGTAGGGTATAGAGTGTATGGTATAGATTGTAGGGTATAGAGTGTAGGGTATAGAGTGTATGTTATAGAGTGTAGGGTATAGAGTGTAGGGTATAGAGTTTAGAGTGTAGGGTATAGAGAGTAGGGTATAGAGTGTAAGGTATAGAGTGTAGGGTGTAGAGTGTAGGGTATAGAGTGTAGGGCATAGGGTGTAGGGTATAGAGTGTTGGGTATAGAGTGTAGAGTGTAGGGTATAGAGTGTAGGGTATAGAGTGTAGGGTATAGAGTGTAGAGTGTAGGGTACAGAGTGTAAGGTATTGAGTGTAGGGTATAGAGTGTAGGGTATAGAGTGTAGGGTATAGAGTGTAGGGTATAGAGTGTAGGGTATAGGGTGTAGAGTGTAGGGATTAGAGTGTAGGGTATAGAGTGTAGGGTGTAGAGTGTAGGGTATAGAGTGTAGAGTGTAGGGTATAGAGTGTATGGTATAGAGTGTAGGGTATAGAGTGTAGGGTGTAGAGTGTAGGGTATAGAGTGTTGGGCATAGAGTGTAGGGTATAGAGTGTAGGGTATAGAGTGTAGAGTGTAGGGTATAGAGTGTATGGTATAGAGTGTAGGGTATAGAGTGTAGGGTATAGAGTGTAGAGTATAGAGTGTCGGGCAAAGAGTGTAGGGTATAGAGTGTAGGGTATAGAGTGTAGGGTATAGAGTGTAGGGTATAGAGTGTAGGGTATATAGTGTAGAGTGTAGGGTATAGAGTGTAGGGTATAGAGTGTAGGGAATAGAGTGTAGGGTATAGAGTGCAGGGTATAGAGTGTAGAGTGTAGGGTATAGAGTGTAGAGTGTAGGTTATAGAGTGTAGGGTATAGAGTGTAGGGTATAGAATTTAGAGTGTAGGGTATAGAGTGTAGGGTATAGAGTGTAGGGAGTAGAGTGTAGGGTATAGAGTGTAGGGTATAGAGTGTAGGGTATAGAGTGTAGGGTATAGAGTGTATGGTATAGAGTGTAGGGTATAGAGTGTAGGGTATAGAGTGTAGGGTATAGAGTGTAGGGTATAGAGTGTAGAGTGTAGGGTATAGAGTGTAGAGTGTAGGGTATAGAGTGTAGGGTATAGAGTGTAGGGTAGAGAGTGTAGAGTGTAGGGTATAGAGTGTAGGGTATAGAGTGTAGGGTATAGAGTGTAGGGTGTAGAGTGTAGGGTATAGAGTGTAGGGTATAGAGTGTAGGGAATAGAGTGTAGAGTGTAAGGTATAGAGTGTAGGGTATAGAGTGTACGGTATAGAGTGTAGGGTATAGAGTGTATGGTATAGAGTGTAGGGTATAGAGTGTAGAGTGTAGGGTATAGAGTGTAGGGTATAGAGTGTAGGGTATATAGTGTAGAGTGTAGGGTATAGAGTGTAGGGTATAGAGTGTAGGGAATAGAGTGTAGGGTATAGAGTGCAGGGTATAGAGTGTAGAGTGTAGGGTATAGAGTGTAGAGTGTAGGTTATAGAGTGTAGGGTATAGAATTTAGAGTGTAGGGTATAGAGTGTAGGGTATAGAGTGTAGGGAGTAGAGTGTAGGGTATAGAGTGTAGGGTATAGAGTGTAGGGTATAGAGTGTAGGGTATAGAGTGTATGGTATAGAGTGTAGGGTATAGAGTGTAGGGTATAGAGTGTAGGGTATAGAGTGTAGGGTATAGAGTGTAGAGTGTAGGGTATAGAGTGTAGAGTGTAGGGTATAGAGTGTAGGGTATAGAGTGTAGGGTAGAGAGTGTAGAGTGTAGGGTATAGAGTGTAGGGTATAGAGTGTAGGGTATAGAGTGTAGGGTGTAGAGTGTAGGGTATAGAGTGTAGGGTATAGAGTGTAGGGAATAGAGTGTAGAGTGTAAGGTATAGAGTGTAGGGTATAGAGTGTACGGTATAGAGTGTAGGGTATAGAGTGTATGGTATAGATTGTAGGGTATAGAGTGTAGAGTGTAGGGTATAGAGTGTAGGGATTAGAGTGTAGGGTATAGAGTGTAGGGTGTAGAGTGTAGGGTATAGAGTGTAGAGTGTAGGGTATAGAGTGTATGGTATAGAGTGTAGGGTATAGAGTGTAGGGTATAGAGTGTAGGGAATAGAGTGTAGAGTGTAAGGTATAGAGTGTAGGGTATAGAGTGTAGGGTATAGAGTGTAGAGTGTTGGGATTAGAGTGTAGGGTATAGAGTGTAGGGTGTAGAGTGTAGGGTATAGAGTGTAGAGTGTAGGGTATAGAGTATATGGTATAGAGTGTAGGGTATAGAGTGTAGGGTGTAGAGTGTAGGGTATAGAGTGTAGGGTATAGAGTGTAGGGAATAGAGTGTAGAGTGTAAGGTATAGAGTGTAGAGTGTAGGGTATAGAGTGTAGGGTATAGAGTGTAGAGTGTAGGGATTAGAGTGTAGGGTATAGAGTGAGGGTATAGAGTGTAGGGTATAGAGTGTAGAGTGTAGGGTATAGAGTGTAGGGTATATAGTGTAGGGTATAGAGTGTAGGGCATAGACTGTAGGGTATAGAGTGTAGGGTATAGAGTGTAGGGTATAGAGTGTAGGGTATAGAGTGTAGGGTATAGAGTGTAGAGTGTAGGGTATAGAGTGTAGGGTATAGAGTGTAGGGTATAGAGTGTAGGGTATAGAGTGTAGGGTATAGAGTGTAGGGCATAGAGTGTAGGGTATAGAGTGTAGGGTATAGAGTGTAGGGTATTGAGTGTAGGGTATAGAGTGCAGGGTATAGAGTGTAAGGCATAGAGTGTAGGGTATAGAGTGTAGGGTATAGAGTGTAGGGTATTGAGTGTAGGGTATAGAGTGTAGAGTGTAGGGTATAGAGTGTAGGGTATAGAGTGTAGGGTATAGAGTGTAGAGTGTAGGGTGTAGAGTGTAGGGTATAGAGTGTAGGGTATAGAGTGTAGGGTATAGAGTGTAGGTATAGATTGTAGGGCATAGAGTGTAGGGTATAGAGTGTAGGGTATAGAGTGTAGAGTGTAGGGTATAGAGTGTAGGGTATAGAGTGTAGGGTATAGAGTGTAGAGTGTAGGGTATAGAGTGTAGGGTATAGAGTGTAGGGTATAGAGTGTAGAGTGTAGGGTATACAGTGTAGGGTATAGAGTGTAGGGTATAGAGTGTAGGGCATAGAGTGTAGGGTATAGAGTGTAGGGTATAGAGTATAGAGTGTAGGGTATAGAGTGTAGGGTATAGAGTGTAGGGTATAGAGTGTAGAGTGTAGGGCATAGAGTGTAGAGTGTAGGGTATAGAGTGTAGGGTATAAAGTGTAGGGTAAAGAGTGTAGAGTGTAGGGTATAGAGTGTAGGGTATAGAGTGTAGGGTAGAGAGTGTAGGGTAGAGAGTGTAGAGTGTAGGGTATAGAGTGTAGGGTATAGAGTGTAGGGTATAGAGTGTAGAGTGTAGGGATTAGAGTGTAGGGTATAGAGTGTAGGGTGTAGATTGTAGGGTATAGAGTGTAGAGTGTAGGGTATAGAGTGTATGGTATAGAGAGTAGGGTATAGAGTGTGGGGTGTAGAGTGTAGGGTATAGAGTGTAGGGTATAGAGTGTAGGGTATAGAGTGTAGGGAATAGAGTGTAGAGTGTAAGGTATAGAGTGTAGGGTATAGAGTGTATGGTATAGAGTGTAGGGTATAGAGTGTAGGGTGTAGAGTGTTGGGTATAGAGTGTACGGTATAGAGTGTAGGGTATAGAGTGTAGGGTATAGAGTGTAGGGTATAGAGTGTAGGGAATAGAGTGTAGAGTGTAAGGTATAGAGTGTATAGTGTAGGGTATAGAGTGTAGGGTATAGAGTGTAGAGTGTAGGGATTAGAGTGTAGGGTATAGAGTGTAGGGTATAGAGTGTAGGGTATAGAGTGTAGGGTATAGAGTGTAGAGTGTAGGGTATAGAGTGTAGAGTGTAGGGTATAGAGTGTAGGGTATAGAGTGTAGGGTATAGAGTGTAGGGTAGAGTGTGTAGAGTGTAGGGTATAGAGTGTAGGGTATAGAGTGTAGGGTATAGAGTGTAGAGTGTAGGGATTAGAGTGTAGGGTATAGATTGTAGGGTGTAGAGTGTAGGGTATAGAGTGTAGAGTGTAGGGTATAGAGTGTATGGTATAGAGTGTAGGGTATAGAGTGTAGGGTGTAGAGTGTAGGGTATAGAGTGTAGGGTATAGAGTGTAGGGTATAGAGTGTAGGGTATAGAGTGTAGAGTGTAGGGATTAGAGTGTAGGGTATAGAGTGTAGGGTGTAGAGTGTAGGTTATAGAGTGTAGAGTGTAGGGTATAGAGTGTATGGTATAGAGTGTAGGGTATAGAGTGTAGGGTGTAGAGTGTAGGGTATAGAGTGTAGGGTATAGAGTGTAGGGTATAGAGTGTAGGGTATAAAGTGTAGAGTGAAGGGATTAGAGTGTAGGGTATAGAGTGTAGGGTGTAGAGTGTAGGGTATAGAGTGTAGAGTGTAGGGTATAGAGTGTATGGTATAGAGTGTAGGATATAGAGTGTAGGGTGTAGAGTGTAGGGTATAGAGTGTAGGGTATAGAGTGTAGGGTATAGAGTGTAGGGTATAGAGTGTAGGGAATAGATTGTAGAGTGTAAGGTATAGAGTGTAGAGTGTAGGGTATCGAGTGTAGGGTATAGAGTGTAGGGTATAGAGTGTAGGGTATAGATTGTAGAGTGTAGGCTATAGAGTGTAGGGTATAGAGTGTAGAGTGTAGGGTATAGAGTGTAGGGTATAGAGTGTAGGGTACAGAGTGTAGGGTATAGAGTGTAGAGTGTAGGGTATAGTGTGTAGGGTATAGAGTGCAGGGTGTAGAGTGTAGGGTATAGAGTGTAGGGTATAGAGTGTAGAGTGTAGGGTATAAAGTGTATGCTATAGAGTGTATGGTGTAGAGTGTATGGTATAGAGTGTAGGGTATAGAGTGTAGGGTATAGAGTGTATGTTATAGAGTGTAGGGTATAGAGTGTAGGGTAGAGAGTGTAGAGTGTAGGGTATAGAGTGTAGGGTATAGAGTGTAGGGTATAGAGTGTAGAGTGTAGGGATTAGAGTGTAGGGTATAGAGTGTAGGGTGTGGAGTGTAGGGTATAGAGTGTAGAGTGTAGGGTATAGAGTGTAGATAATAGAGTGTAGGGTATAGAGTGTAGAGTGTCGGGATTAGAGTGTAGGGTATAGAGTGTAGGATGTAGAGTGTAGGCTATAGAGTGTAGAGTGTAGGGTATAGAGTGTATGGTATAGCGTGTAGGGTATAGAGTGTAGGGTGTAGAGTGTAGGGTATAGAGTGTAGGGTATAGAGTGTAGGGTATAGAGTGTAGGGTGTAGAGTGTAGGGTATAGAGTGTATGGTATAGAGTGTAGGGTATAGAGTGTATGGTATAGAGTGTAGAGTGTAGGATATAGAGTGTAGGGTATAGAGTGTAGAGTGTAGGGTACAGAGTGTAGGGTATAGAGTGTAGGGTATAGAGTGTAGAGTGTAGGGATTAGAGTGTAGGGTATAGAGTGTAGGGTATAGAGTGTAGAGTGTAGGGTATTGATTGTAGGGTATAGAGTGTAGAGTGTATGGTATAGAGTGTAGGGTATATAGTGTAGGGTATAGAGTGTAGGGTATAGAGTGTAGAGTGTAGGTTATAGAGTGTAGGGTATAGAGTGTAGGGTATAGAGTGTAGAGTGTAGGGTATAGAGTGTAGGGTATAGAGTGTAGGGTATAGAGTGTAGGGCATAGAGTGTAGGGTATAGAGTGTAGGGTGTAGAGTGTAGGGCATAGAGTGTAGGGTATAGAGTGTAGAGTGTAGGGTATAGAGTGTAGGGTATAGAGTGTAGGGTATAGAGTGTAGGGTATAGAGTGTAGGGTATAGAGTGTAGAGTGTAGGGTATAGCGTGTAGAGTGTAGGGTATAGAGTGTAGGGTACAGAGTGTAGGGTATAGAGTGTAGGGTATAGAGTGTAGAGTGTAGGGATTAGAGTGTAGGGTATAGAGTGTAGGGTGTGGAGTGTAGGGTATAGAGTGTAGAGTGTAGGGTATAGAGTGTAGATAATAGAGTGTAGGGTATAGAGTGTAGAGTGTCGGGATTAGAGTGTAGGGTATAGAGTGTAGGATGTAGAGTGTAGGGTATAGAGTGTAGAGTGTAGGGTATAGAGTGTATGGTATAGCGTGTAGGGTATAGAGTGTAGGGTGTAGAGTGTAGGGTATAGAGTGTAGGGTATAGAGTGTAGGGCATAGAGTGTAGGGTGTAGAGTGTAGGGTATAGAGTGTATGGTATAGAGTGTAGGGTATAGAGTGTATGGTATAGAGTGTAGAGTGTAGGATATAGAGTGTAGGGTATAGAGTGTAGAGTGTAGGGTACAGAGTGTAGGGTATAGAGTGTAGGGTATAGAGTGTAGAGTGTAGGGATTAGAGTGTAGGGTATAGAGTGTAGGGTATAGAGTGTAGAGTGTAGGGTATAGATTGTAGGGTATAGAGTGTAGAGTGTATGGTATAGAGTGTAGGGTATATAGTGTAGGGTATAGAGTGTAGGGTATAGAGTGTAGAGTGTAGGTTATAGAGTGTAGGGTATAGAGTGTAGGGTATAGAGTGTAGAGTGTAGGGTATAGAGTGTAGGGTATAGAGTGTAGGGTATAGAGTGTAGGGAATAGAGTGTAGGGTATAGAGTGTAGGGTTTAGAGTGTAGGGCATAGAGTGTAGGGTATAGAATGTAGAGTGTAGGGTATAGAGTGTAGGGTATAGAGTGTAGGGTATAGAGTGTAGGGTATAGAGTGTAGGGTATAGAGTGTAGAGTGTAGGGTATAGCGTGTAGAGTGTAGGGTATAGAGTGTAGGGTATAGAGTGTAGGGTATAGAGTGTAGGGTATAGAGTGTAGAGTGTAGGGTATAGAGTGTAGAGTGTAGGGTATAGAGTGTATGGTATAGAGTGTAGGGTATAGAGTGTAGGGTGTAGAGTGTTGGGTATAGAGTGTAGGGTATAGAGTGTAGGGTATAGAGTGTAGGGTATAGAGTGTAGGGTATAGAGTGTAGGGAATAGAGTGTAGAGTGTAAGGTATAGAGTGTAGAGTGTAGGGTATAGAGTGTAGGGTATAGAGTGTAGAGTGTAGGGATTAGAGTGTAGGGTATAGAGTGTAGGGTATAGAGTGTAGGGTATAGAGTGTAGGGTATAGAGTGTAGAGTGTAGGGTATAGAGTGTAGATTGTAGGGTATAGAGTGTAGGGTATAGAGTGTAGGGTATAGAGTGTAGGGTAGAGTGTGTAGAGTGTAGGGTATAGAGTGTAGGGTATAGAGTGTAGGGTATAGAGTGTAGAGTGTAGGGATTAGAGTGTAGGGTATAGAGTGTAGGGTGTAGAGTGTAGGGTATAGAGTGTAGAGTGTAGGGTATAGAGTGTATGGTATAGAGTGTAGGGTATAGAGTGTAGGGTGTAGAGTGTAGGGTATAGAGTGTAGGGTATAGAGTGTAGGGTATAGAGTGTAGGGAATAGAGTGTAGAGTGTAAGGTATAGAGTGTAGAGTGTAGGGTATAGAGTGTAGGGTATAGAGTGTAGAGTGAAGGGATTAAAGTGTAGGGTATAGAGTGTAGGGTGTAGAGTGTAGGGTATAGAGTGTAGAGTGTAGGGTATAGAGTGTATGGTATAGAGTGTAGGGTATAGAGTGTAGGGTGTAGAGTGTAGGGTATATAGTGTAGGGTATAGAGTGTAGGGTATAGAGTGTAGGGTATAGAGTGTAGGGAATAGAGTGTAGAGTGTAAGGTATAGAGTGTAGAGTGTAGGGTATAGAGTGTAGGGTATAGACTGTAGGGTATAGAGTGTAGGGTATAGAGTGTAGGGTATAGATTGTAGAGTGTAGGCTATAGAGTGTAGGGTATAGAGTGTAGAGTGTAGGGTATAGAGTGTAGGGTATAGAGTGTAGGGTATAGAGTGTAGAGTGTAGGGTATAGTGTGTAGGGTATAGAGTGCAGGGTGTAGAGTGTAGGGTATAGAGTGTAGAGTGTAGGGTATAGAGTGTATGCTATAGAGTGTATGGTGTAGAGTGTAGGGTATAGATTGTAGAGTGTATGGTATAGAGTGTAGGGTATAGAGTGTAGGGTATAGAGTGTATGTTATAGAGTGTAGGGTATATAGTGTAGGGTATAGAGTGTAGGGCATAGACTGTAGGGTATAGAGTGTAGGGTATAGAGTGTAGAGTGTAGGGTATAGAGTGTAGGGTATAGAGTGTAGGGTATAGAGTGTAGAGTGTAGGGTATAGAGTGTAGGGTATAGAGTGTAGGGTATAGAGTGTAGGGTATAGAGTGTAGGGCATAGAGTGTAGGGTATAGAGTGTAGGGTATAGAGTGTAGGGTATTGAGTGTAGGGTATAGAGTGTAGGGTATAGAGTGTAGGGCATAGAGTGTAGGGTATAGAGTGTAGGGTATAGAGTGTAGGGTATTGAGTGTAGGGTATAGAGTGTAGAGTGTAGGGTATAGAGTGTAGGGTATAGAGTGTAGGGTATAGAGTGTAGAGTGTAGGGTGTAGAGTGTAGGGTATAGAGTGTAGGGTATAGAGTGTAGGGTATAGAGTGTAGGTATAGAGTGTAGGGCATAGAGTGTAGGGTATAGAGTGTAGGGTATAGAGTGTAGAGTGTAGGGTATAGAGTGTAGGGTATAGACTGTAGGGTATAGAGTGTAGGGTATAGAGTGTAGGGTATAGATTGTAGAGTGTAGGCTATAGAGTGTAGGGTATAGAGTGTAGAGTGTAGGGTATAGAGTGTAGGGTATAGAGTGTAGGGTATAGAGTGTAGAGTGTAGGGTATAGTGTGTAGGGTATAGAGTGCAGGGTGTAGAGTGTAGGGTATAGAGTGTAGGGTATAGAGTGTAGAGTGTAGGGTATAGAGTGTATGCTATAGAGTGTATGGTGTAGAGTGTATGGTATAAAGTGTAGGGTATAGATTGTAGAGAGTATGGTATAGAGTGTAGGGTATAGAGTGTAGGGTATAGAGTGTATGTTATAGAGTGTAGGGTATATAGTGTAGGGTATAGAGTGTAGGGCATAGACTGTAGGGTATAGAGTGTAGGGTATAGAGTGTAGAGTGTAGGGTATAGAGTGTAGGGTATAGAGTGTAGGGTATAGAGTGTAGAGTGTAGGGTATAGAGTGTAGGGTATAGAGTGTAGGGTATAGAGTGTAGGGTATAGAGTGTAGGGTATAGAGTGTAGGGCATAGAGTGTAGGGTATAGAGTGTAGGGTATAGAGTGTAGGGTATTGAGTGTAGGGTATAGAGTGTAGGGTATAGAGTGTAGGGCATAGAGTGTAGGGTATAGAGTGTAGGGTATAGAGTGTAGGGTATTGAGTGTAGGGTATAGAGTGTAGAGTGTAGGGTATAGAGTGTAGGGTATAGAGTGTAGGGTATAGAGTGTAGAGTGTAGGGTGTAGAGTGTAGGGTATAGAGTGTAGGGTATAGAGTGTAGGTATAGAGTGTAGGGCATAGAGTGTAGGGTATAGAGTGTAGGGTATAGAGTGTAGAGTGTAGGGTATAGAGTGTAGGGTATAGAGTGTAGGGTATAGAGTGTAGAGTGTAGGGTATAGAGTGTAGGGTATAGAGTGTAGGGTATAGAGTGTAGAGTGTAGGGTATAGAGTGTAGGGTATAGAGTGTAGGGTATAGAGTGTAGAGTGTAGGGTATAGTGTGTAGGGTATAGAGTGCAGGGTGTAGAGTGTAGGGTATAGAGTGTAGGGTATAGAGTGTAGAGTGTAGGGTATAGAGTGTATGCTATAGAGTGTATGGTGTAGAGTGTATGGTATAGAGTGTAGGGTATAGAGTGTAGGGTATAGAGTGTATGTTATAGAGTGTATGGTATAGAGTGTAGGGTAGAGAGTGTAGAGTGTAGGGTATAGAGTGTAGATAATAGAGTGTAGGGTATAGAGTGTAGAGTGTCGGGATTAGAGTGTAGGGTATAGAGTGTAGGATGTAGAGTGTAGGGTATAGAGTGTAGAGTGTAGGGTATAGAGTGTATGGTATAGCGTGTAGGGTATAGAGTGTAGGGTGTAGAGTGTAGGGTATAGAGTGTAGGGTATAGAGTGTAGGGTATAGAGTGTAGGGTGTAGAGTGTAGGGTATAGAGTGTATGGTATAGAGTGTAGGGTATAGAGTGTATGGTATAGAGTGTAGAGTGTAGGATATAGAGTGTAGGGTATAGAGTGTAGAGTGTAGGGTACAGAGTGTAGGGTATAGAGTGTAGGGTATAGAGTGTAGAGTATAGGGATTAGAGTGTAGGGTATAGAGTGTAGGGTATAGAGTGTAGAGTGTAGGGTATAGATTGTAGGGTATAGAGTGTAGAGTGTATGGTATAGAGTGTAGGGTATATAGTGTAGGGTATAGAGTGTAGGGTATAGAGTGTAGAGTGTAGGTTATAGAGTGTAGGGTATAGAGTGTAGGGTATAGAGTGTAGAGTGTAGGGTATAGAGTGTAGGGTATAGAGTGTAGGGCATAGAGTGTAGGGTATAGAGTGTAGGGTGTAGAGTGTAGGGCATAGAGTGTAGGGTATAGAGTGTAGAGTGTAGGGTATAGAGTGTAGGGTATAGAGTGTAGGGTATAGAGTGTAGGGTATAGAGTGTAGGGTATAGAGTGTAGAGTGTAGGGTATAGCGTGTAGAGTCTAGGGTATAGAGTGTAGGGTATAGAGTGTAGGGTATAGAGTGTAGGGTATAGAGTGTAGAGTGTAGGGTATAGAGTGTAGAGTGTAGGGTATAGAGTGTATGGTATAGAGTGTAGGGTATAGAGTGTAGGGTGTAGAGTGTTGGGTATAGAGTGTAGGGTATAGAGTGTAGGGTATAGAGTGTAGGGTATAGAGTGTAGGGTATAGAGTGTAGGGAATAGAGTGTAGAGTGTAAGGTATAGAGTGTAGAGTGTAGGGTATAGAGTGTAGGGTATAGAGTGTAGAGTGTAGGGATTAGAGTGTAGGGTATAGAGTGTAGGGTATAGAGTGTAGGGTATAGAGTGTAGGGTATAGAGTGTAGAGTGTAGGGTATAGAGTGTAGAGTGTAGGGTATAGAGTGTAGGGTATAGAGTGTAGGGTATAGAGTGTAGGGTAGAGTGTGTAGAGTGTAGGGTATAGAGTGTAGGGTATAGAGTGTAGGGTATAGAGTGTAGAGTGTAGGGATTAGAGTGTAGGGTATAGAGTGTAGGGTGTAGAGTGTAGGGTATAGAGTGTAGAGTGTAGGGTATAGAGTGTATGGTATAGAGTGTAGGGTATAGAGTGTAGGGTGTAGAGTGTAGGGTATAGAGTGTAGGGTATAGAGTGTAGGGTATAGAGTGTAGGGAATAGAGTGTAGAGTGTAAGGTATAGAGTGTAGAGTGTAGGGTATAGAGTGTAGGGTATAGAGTGTAGAGTGAAGGGATTAAAGTGTACGGTATAGAGTGTAGGGTGTAGAGTGTAGGGTATAGAGTGTAGAGTGTAGGGTATAGAGTGTATGGTATAGAGTGTAGGGTATAGAGTGTAGGGTGTAGAGTGTAGGGTATAGAGTGTAGGGTATAGAGTGTAGGGTATAGAGTGTAGGGTATAGAGTGTAGGGAATAGAGTGTAGAGTGTAAGGTATAGAGTGTAGAGTGTAGGGTATAGAGTGTAGGGTATAGACTGTAGGGTATAGAGTGTAGGGTATAGAGTGTAGGGTATAGATTGTAGAGTGTAGGCTATAGAGTGTAGGGTATAGAGTGTAGAGTGTAGGGTATAGAGTGTAGGGTATAGAGTGTAGAGTGTAGGGTATAGAGTGTAGGGTATAGAGTGTAGGGTATAGATTGTAGAGTGTAGGCTATAGAGTGTAGGGTATAGAGTGTAGAGTGTAGGGTATAGAGTGTAGGGTATAGAGTGTAGAGTGTAGGGTATAGAGTGTAGGGTATAGAGTGTAGGGTATAGAGTGTAGAGTGTAGGGTATAGAGTGTAGGGTATAGAGTGTAGAGTGAAGGGATTAAAGTGTAGGATATAGAGTGTAGGGTATAGAGTGTAGAGTGTAGGGTATAGAGTGTATGCTATAGAGTGTATGGTGTAGAGTGTATGGTATAAAGTGTAGGGTATAGATTGTAGAGTGTAGGGTATAGAGTGTAGGGTATAGAGTGTAGGGTATAGAGTGTATGTTATAGAGTGTAGGGTATATAGTGTAGGGTATAGAGTGTAGGGCATAGACTGTAGGGTATAGAGTGTAGGGTATAGAGTGTAGAGTGTAGGGTATAGAGTGTAGGGTATAGAGTGTAGGGTATAGAGTGTAGAGTGTAGGGTATAGAGTGTAGGGTATAGAGTGTAGGGTATAGAGTGTAGGGTATAGAGTGTAGGGTATAGAGTGTAGGGTATTGAGTGTAGGGAATAGAGTGTAGGGTATAGAGTGTAGGGCATAGAGTGTAGGGTATAGAGTGTAGGGTATAGAGTGTAGGGTATTGAGTGTAGGGTATAGAGTGTAGAGTGTAGGGTATAGAGTGTAGGGTATAGAGTGCAGGGTATAGAGTGTAGAGTGTAGGGTATAGAGTGTAGGGTATAGAGTGTAGGGTATAGAGTGTAGAGTGTAGGGTATAGAGTGTAGAGTGTAGGGTATAGAGTGTAGGGTATAGAGTGTAGGGTAGAGAGTGTAGAGTGTAGGGTATAGAGTGTAGGGTATAGAGTGTAGGGTATAGAGTGTAGGGTGTAGAGTGTAGGGTATAGAGTGTAGGGTGTAGAGTGTAGGGTATAGAGTGTAGGGTATAGAGTGTAGGGTATAGAGTGTAGGGAATAGAGTGTAGAGTGTAAGGTATAGAGTGTAGGGTATAGAGTGTACGGTATAGAGTGTAGGCTATAGAGTGTATGGTATAGAGTGTAGGGTATAGTTTGTAGAGTGTAGGGTATAGAGTGTAGGGATTAGAGTGTAGGGTATAGAGTGTAGGGTGTAGAGTGTAGGGTATAGAGTGTAGAGTGTAGGGTATAGAGTGTATGGTATAGAGTGTAGAGTGTAGGGTATAGAGTATATGATATAGAGTGTAGGGTATAGAGTGTAGGGAATAGAGTGTAGAGTGCAAGGTATAGAGTGTAGGGTATAGAGTGTAGGGTATAGAGTGTAGAGTGTTGGGATTAGAGTGTAGGGTATAGAGTGTAGGGTGTAGAGTGTAGGGTATAGAGTGTAGAGTGTAGGGTATAGAGTATATGGTATAGAGTGTAGGGTATAGAGTGTAGGGTGTAGAGTGTAAGGTATAGAGTGTAGGGTATAGAGTGTAGGGTATAGAGTGTAGGGAATAGAGTGTAGAGTGTAAGGTATAGAGTGTAGAGTGTAGGGTATAGAGTGTAGGGTATAGAGTGTAGAGTGTAGGGATTAGAGTGTAGGGTATAGAGTGTAGGGTATAGAGTGTAGGGTATAGAGTGTAGAGTGTAGGGTATAGAGTGTAGGGTATAGAGTGTAGGGTATAGAGTGTAGGGCATAGAGTGTAGGGTATAGAGTGTAGGGTATAGAGTGTAGAGTGTAGGGTATAGAGTGTAGGGTATAGAGTGTAGGGTATAGAGTGTAGAGTGTAGGGTATAGAGTGTAGGGTATAGAGTGTAGGGTATAGAGTGTAGGGTATATTGTGTAGGGCATAGAGTGTAGGGTATAGAGTGTAGGGTATAGAGTGTAGAGTGTAGGGTATAGAGTGTAGGGTATTGAGTGTAGGGTATAGAGTGTAGAGTGTAGGGTATAGAGTGTAGGGTATAGAGTGTAGGGTATAGAGTGTAGAGTGTAGGGTGTAGAGTGTAGGGTATAGAGTGTAGGGTATAGAGTGTAGGGTATAGAGTGTAGGTATAGAGTGTAGGGCATAGAGTGTAGGGTATAGAGTGTAGGGTATAGAGTGTAGAGTGTAGGGTATAGAGTGTAGGGTATAGAGTGTAGGGTATAGAGTGTAGAGTGTAGGGTATAGAGTGTAGGGTATAGAGTGTAGGGTATAGAGTGTAGGGCATAGAGTGTAGGGTATAGAGTGTAGGGTATAGAGTGTAGAGTGTAGGGTATAGAGTGTAGGGTATAGAGTGTAGGGTATAGAGTGTAGGGTATAGAGTGTAGAGTGTAGGGCATAGAGTGTAGAGTGTAGGGTATAGAGTGTAGGGTATAAAGTGTAGGGTATAGAGTGTAGAGTGTAGGGTATAGAGTGTAGAGTGTAGGGTATAGAGTGTAGGGTAGAGAGTGTAGGGTAGAGAGTGTAGGGTAGAGAGTGTAGAGTGTAGGGTATAGAGTGTAGGGTATAGAGTGTAGGGTATAGAGTGTAGAGTGTAGGGATTAGAGTGTAGGGTATAGAGTGTAGGGTGTAGAGTGTAGGGTATAGAGTGTAGAGTGTAGGGTATAGAATGTATGGTATAGAGTGTAGGGTATAGAGTGTGGGGTGTAGAGTGTAGGGTATAGAGTGTAGGGTATAGAGTGTAGGGTATAGAGTGTAGGGAATAGAGTGTAGAGTGTAAGGTATAGAGTGTAGAGTGTAGGGTATAGAGTGTATGGTATAGAGTGTAGGGTATAGAGTGTAGGGTGTAGAGTGTTGGGTATAGAGTGTAGGGTATAGAGTGTAGGGTATAGAGTGTAGGGTATAGAGTGTAGGGTATAGAGTGTATGGAATAGAGTGTAGAGTGTAAGGTATAGAGTGTGTAGTGTAGGGTATAGAGTGTAGGGTATAGAGTGTAGAGTGTAGGGATTAGAGTGTAGGGTATAGAGTGTAGGGTATAGAGTGTAGGGTATAGAGTGTAGAGTGTAGGGTATAGAGTGTAGAGTGTAGGGTATAGAGTGTAGGGTATAGATTGTAGGGTATAGAGTGTAGGGTAGAGTGTGTAGAGTGTAGGGTATAGAGTGTAGGGTGTAGAGTGTAGGGTGTAGAGTGTAGGGTATAGAGTGTAGGGTATAGAGTGTAGGGTATAGAGTGTAGGGTATAGAGTGTAGGGAATAGAGTGTAGAGTGTAAGGTATAGAGTGTAGAGTGTAGGGTATAGAGTGTAGGGTATAGACTGTAGGGTATAGAGTGTAGGGTATAGAGTGTAGGGTATAGATTGTAGAGTGTAGGCTATAGAGTGTAGGGTATAGAGTGTAGAGTGTAGGGTATAGAGTGTAGGGTATAGAGTGTAGGGTATAGAGTGTAGGGTATAGAGTGTAGAGTGTAGGGTATAGTGTGTAGGGTATAGAGTGCAGGGTGTAGAGTGTAGGGTACAGAGTGTAGGGTATAGAGTGTAGAGTGTAGGGTATAGAGTGTATGCTATAGAGTGTATGTTGTAGAGTGTATGGTATAGAGTGTAGGGTATAAAGTGTAGAGTGTATGGTATAGAGTGTAAGGTATAGAGTGTAGGGTATAGAGTGTATGTTATAGAGTGTAGGGTATAGAGTGTAGGGTAGAGAGTGTAGAGTGTAGGGTATAGAGTGTAGATAATAGAGTGTAGGGTATAGAGTGTAGAGTGTCGGGATTAGAGTGTAGGGTATAGAGTGTAGGATGTAGAGTGTAGGGTATAGAGTGTAGAGTGTAGGGTATAGAGTGTATGGTATAGCGTGTAGGGTATAGAGTGTAGGGTGTAGAGTGTAGGGTATAGAGTGTAGGGTATAGAGTGTAGGGTATAGAGTGTAGGGTGTAGAGTGTAGGGTATAGAGTGTATGGTGTAGAGTGTAGGGTATAGAGTGTATGGTATGGAGTGTAGAGTGTAGGATATAGAGTGTAGGGTATATAGTGTAGAGTGTAGGGTATAGAGTGTAGGGTATAGAGTGTAGGGTATAGAGTGTAGAGTGTAGGGATTAGAGTGTAGGGTATAGAGTGTAGGGTATAGAGTGTAGAGTGTAGGGTATAGAGTGTAGGGTATAGAGTTTAGAGTGTAGGGTATAGAGTGTAAGGTATAGAGTGTAGGGTATAGAGTGTAGGGTATAGAGTGTAGAGTGTAGGTTATAGAGTGTAGGGTATAGAGTGTAGGGTATAGAGTGTAGAGTGTAGGGTATAGAGTGTAGGGTATAGAGTGTAGGGTATAGAGTGTAGGGCATAGAGTGTAGGGTATAGAGTGTAGGGTGTAGAGTGTAGGGTATAGAGTGTAGGGTATAGAGTGTAGAGTGTAGGGTATAGAGTGTAGGGTATAGAGTGTAGGGTATAGAGTGTAGGGTATAGAGTGTAGGGTAGAGAGTGTAGGGTAGAGAGTGTAGAGTGTAGGGTATAGAGTGTAGATAATAGAGTGTAGGGTATAGAGTGTAGAGTGTCGGGATTAGAGTGTAGGGTATAGAGTGTAGGATGTAGAGTGTAGGGTATAGAGTGTAGAGTGTAGGGTATAGAGTGTATGGTATAGCGTGTAGGGTATAGAGTGTAGGGTGTAGAGTGTAGGGTATAGAGTGTAGGGTATAGAGTGTAGGGTATAGAGTGTAGGGTGTAGAGTGTAGGGTATAGAGTGTATGGTATAGAGTGTAGGGTATAGAGTGTAGGGTATAAAGTGTAGAGTGTAGGGTATAGCGTGTAGAGTGTAGGGTATAGAGTGTAGGGTATAGAGTGTAGGGTATAGAGTGTAGAGTGTAGGGTATAGAGTGTAGAGTGTAGGGTATAGAGTGTATGGTATAGAGTGTAGAGTATAGAGTGTAGGGTGTAGAGTGTTGGGTATAGAGTGTAGGGTATAGAGTGTAGGGTATAGAGTGTAGGGTATAGAGTGTAGGGAATAGAGTGTAGAGTGTAAGGTATAGAGTGTAGAGTGTAGGGTATAGAGGGTAGGGTATAGAGTGTAGAGTGTAGGGATTAGAGTGTAGGGTATAGAGTGTAGGGTATAGAGTGTAGGGTATAGAGTGTAGAGTGTAGGGTATAGAGTGTAGAGTGTAGGGTATAGAGTGTAGGGTATAGAGTGTAGGGTATAGAGTGTAGGGTAGAGTGTGTAGAGTGTAGGGTATAGAGTGTAGAGTGTAGGGATTAGAGTGTAGGGTATAGAGTGTAGGGTGTAGAGTGTAGGGTATAGAGTGTAGAGTGTAGGGTATAGAGTGTATGGTATAGAGTGTAGGGTGTAGAGTGTAGGGTATAGAGTGTAGGGTATAGAGTGTAGGGTATAGAGTGTAGGGAATAGAGTGTAGAGTGTAAGGTATAGAGTGTAGAGTGTAGGGTATAGAGTGTAGGGTATAGAGTGTAGGGTATAGAGTGTAGAGTGAAGGGATTAGAGTGTAGGGTATAGAGTGTAGGGTGTAGAGTGTAGGGTATAGAGTGTAGAGTGTAGGGTATAGAGTTTATGGTATAGAGTGTAGGGTGTAGAGTGTAGGGTATAGAGTGTAGGGTATAGAGTGTAGGGTATAGAGTGTAGGGTATAGAGTGTAGGGAATAGAGTGTAGACTGTAAGGTATAGAGTGTAGAGTGTAGGGTATAGAGTGTAGGGTATAGACTGTAGGGTATAGAGTGTAGGGTATAGAGTGTAGGGTATAGATTGTAGAGTGTAGGCTATAGAGTGTAGGGTATAGAGTGTAGAGTGTAGGGTATAGAGTGTAGGGTATAGAGTGTAGAGTGTAGGGTATAGTGTGTAGGGTATAGAGTGCAGGGTGTAGAGTGTAGGGTATAGAGTGTAGGGTATAGAGTGTAGAGTGTAGGGTATAGAGTGTATGCTATAGAGTGTATGGTGTAGAGTGTATGGTATAGAGTGTTGGGTATAGATTGTAGAGTGTATGGTATAGAGTGTAGGGTATAGAGTGTAGGGTATAGAGTGTATGTTATAGAGTGTATGGTATAGAGTGTAGGGTAGAGAGTGTAGAGTGTAGGGTATAGAGTGTAGGGTATAGAGTGTAGGGTATAGAGTGTAGAGTGTCGGGATTAGAGTGCAGGGTATAGAGTGTAGGATGTAGAGTGTAGGGTATAGAGTGTAGAGTGTAGGGTATAGAGTGTATGGTATAGAGTGTAGGGTATAGAGTGTAGGGTGTAGAGTGTAGGGTACAGAGTGTAGGGTATAGAGTGTAGGGTATAGAGTGTAGGGTGTAGAGTGTAGGGTATAGAGTGTATGGTATAGAGTGTAGGGTATAGAATATATGGTATAGAGTGTAGAGTGTAGGATATAGAGTGTAGGGTATAGAGTGTAGAGTGTAGGGTATAGAGTGTAGGGTATAGAGTGTAGGGTATAGAGTGTAGAGTGTAGGGATTAGAGTGTAGGGTATAGAGTGTAGGGTATAGAGTGTAGAGTGTAGGGTAGAGAGTGTAGGATATAGAGTGTAGAGTGTAGGGTATAGAGTGTAGGGTATAGAGTGTAGGGTATAGAGTGTAGGGTATAGAGTGTAGAGTGTAGGGTATAGAGTGTAGGGTATAGAGTGTAGGGTATAGAGTGTAGAGTGTAGGGTATAGAGTGTAGGGTATAGAGTGTAGGGTATAGAGTGTAGGGCATAGAGTGTAGGGTATAAGGTGTAGAGTGTAGAGTGTAGGGTATAGAGTGTAGGGTATAGAGTGTAGAGTGTAGGGTATAGAGTGTAGGGTATAGAGTGTAGGGTATAGAGTGTAGGGTATAGAGTGTAGAGTGTAGGGTATATCGTGTAGAGTGTCGGGTATAGAGTGTAGGGTATAGAGAGTAGGGTATAGAGTGTAGGGTATAGAGTGTAGAGTGTAGGGTGTAGAGTGTAGGGTATAGAGTGTAGGGTATAGAGTGTAGAGTGTAGGGTATATCGTGTAGAGTGTCGGGTATAGAGTGTAGGGTATAGAGAGTAGGGTATAGAGTGTAGGGTATAGAGTGTAGAGTGTAGGGTGTAGAGTGTAGGGTATAGAGTGTATGGTATAGAGTGTAGGGTATAGAGTGTAGGGTGTAGAGTGTAGAGTGTAGGGATTAGAGTGTAGGGTATAGAGTGTAGGGTATAGTGTGTAGGGTATAGAGTGTAGAGTGTAGGGTATAGAGTGTAGAGTGTAGGGTATAGAGTGTAGGGTATAGAGTGTAGGGTATAGAGTGTAGGGCATAGAGTGTAGGGTATAGAGTGTAGGGTATAGAGTGTAGAGTGTAGGGTATAGAGTGTAGGGTATAGAGTGTAGGGTATAGAGTGTAGAGTGTAGGGTATAGAGTGTAGGGTATAGAATGTAGGGTATAGAGTGTAGGGTATAGAGTGTAGGGCATAGAGTGTAGGGTATAGAGTGTAGGGTATAGAGTGTAGAGTGTAGGGTATAGAGTGTAGGGTATAGAGTGTAGGGTATAGAGTGTAGAGTGTGGGGCATAGAGTGTAGAGTGTAGGGTATAGAGTGTAGGGTATAGAGTGTAGGGTAGAGAGTGTAGGGTAGAGAGTGTAGAGTGTAGGGATTAGAGTGTAGGGTATAGAGTGTAGGGTGTAGAGTGTAGGGCATAGAGTGTAGAGTGTAGGGTATAGAGTGTATGGTATAGAGTGTAGAGTATAGAGTGTAGGGTGTAGAGTGTAGGGTATAGAGTGTAGGGTATAGAGTGTAGGGTATAGAGTGTAGGGAATAGAGTGTTGAGTGTAAGGTACATAGTGTAGAGTGTAGGGCATAGAGTGTAGAGTGTAGGGTATAGAGTGTAGGGTATAGAGTGTAGGGTATAGAGTGTAGGGTATACAGTGTAGGGTATAGAGTGTAGAGTGTAGGGTATAGAGTGTAGAGTGTAGGGTATAGAGTGTAGAGTGTAGGGCATAGAGTGTAGATTGTAGGGTATAGAGTGTAGGGTATAGAGTGTGGGGTATAGAGTGTAGGGTATAGAGTGTAGAGTGTAGGGTATAGAGTGTAGAGTGTAGGGTATAGAGTGTAGGGTACAGAGTGTAGGGTATAGAGTGTAGGGTAGAGAGTGTAGAGTGTAGGGTATAGAGTGTAGGGTATAGAGTGTAGGGTATAGAGTGTAGAGTGTAGGGATTAGAGTGTAGGGTATAGAGTGTAGGGTGTGGAGTGTAGGGTATAGAGTGTAGAGTGTAGGGTATAGAGTGTATGGTATAGAGTGTAGGGTATAGAGTGTAGGGTGTAGAGTGTAGGGTATAGAGTGTAGGGTATAGAGTGTAGGGTATAGAGTGTAGGGTATAGAGTGTAGGGAATAGAGTGTAGAGTGTAAGGTATAGAGTGTAGAGTGTAGGGTATAGACTGTAAGGTATAGAATGTAGAGTGTAGGGATTAGAGTGTAGGGTATAGAGTGTAGGGTGTAGAGTGTAGGGCATAGAGTGTAGAGTGTAGGGTATAGAGTGTATGGTATAGAGTGTAGAGTATAGAGTGTAGGGTGTAGAGTGTAGGGTATAGAGTGTAGGGTATAGAGTGTAGGGTATAGAGTGTAGGGAATAGAGTGTTGAGTGTAAGGTATAGAGTGTAGAGTGTAGGGTATAGAGTGTAGGGTATAGAGTGTAGAGTGTAGGGATTAGAGTGTAGGGTATAGAGTGTAGGGTATAGTGTGTAGGGTATAGAGTGTAGAGTGTAGGGTATAGAGTGTAGAGTGTAGGGTATAGAGTGTAGGGTATAGAGTGTAGAGTGTAGGGTATAGAGTGTATGCTATAGAGTGTATGGTGTAGAGTGTATGGTATAGAGTGTAGGGTATACAGTGTAGAGTGTATGGTATAGAGTGTAGGGTGTAGAGTGTAGGGTATAGAGTGTATGTTATAGAGTGTAGGGTATAGAGTGTAGGGTAGAGAGTGAAGAGTGTAGGGTATAGAGTGTAGGGTATAGAGTGTAGGGTATAGAGTGTAGAGTGTAGGGATTAGAGTGTAGGGTATAGAGTGTAGGGTATAGAGTGTAGGGTGTAGAGTGTAGGGTATAGAGTGTAGGGTATAGAGTGTAGGGTATAGAGTGTAGGGAATAGAGTGTAGAGTGTGAGGTATAGAGTGTAGAGTATAGGGTATAGAGTGTAGGGTATAGAGTGTAGAGTGTAGGGATTAGAGTGTAGGGTATAGAGTGTAGGGTGTAGAGTGTAGGGTATAGAGTGTAGACTGTAGGGTATAGAGTGTATGGTATAGAGTGTAGGGTATAGAGTGTAGGGTGTAGAGTGTAGGGTATAGAGTGTAGGGTATAGAGTGTAGGGTATAGAGTGTAGGGAATCGAGTGTAGAGTGTAAGGTATAGAGTGTAGAGTGTAGGGTATAGAGTGTAGGGTATAGACTGTAGGGTATAGAGTGTAGGGTATAGATTGTAGGCTATAGAGTGTAGGGTATAGAGTGTAGGGTATAGAGTGTAGAGTGTAGGGTATAGAGTGTAGGGTATAGAGTGTAGGGTATAGAGTGTAGGGTATAGAGTGTAGAGTGTAGGGTATAGTGTGTAGGGTATAGAGTGCAGGGTGTAGAGTGTAGGGTATAGAGTGTAGGGTATAGAGTGTATGGTGTAGAGTGTATGGTATAGAGTGTAGGGTATAGATTGTAGAGTGTATGGTATAGAGTGTAGGGTATAGAGTGTAGGGTATAGAGTGTATGTTATAGAGTGTATGGTATAGAGTGTAGGGTAGAGAGTGTAGAGTGTAGGGTATAGAGTGTAGGGTATAGAGTGTAGGGTATAGAGTGTAGAGTGTCGGGATTAGAGTGTAGGGTATAGAGTGTAGGATGTAGAGTGTAGGGTATAGAGTGTAGAGTGTAGGGTATAGAGTGTATGGTATAGAGTGTAGGGTATAGAGTGTAGGGTGTAGAGTGTAGGGTATAGAGTGTAGGGTATAGAGTGTAGGGTATAGAGTGTAGGGTGTAGAGTGTAGGGTATAGAGTGTATGGTATAGAGTGTAGGGTATAGAATGTATGGTATAGAGTGTAGAGTGTAGGATATAGAGTGTAGGGTATAGAGTGTAGAGTGTAGGGTATAGAGTGTAGGGTATAGAGTGTAGGGTATAGAGTGTAGAGTGTAGGGATTAGAGTGTAGGGTATAGAGTGTAGGGTATAGAGTGTAGAGTGTAGGGTAGAGAGTGTAGGATATAGAGTGTAGAGTGTAGGGTATAGAGTGTAGGGTATAGAGTGTAGGGTATAGAGTGTAGGGTATAGAGTGTAGAGTGTAGGGTATAGAGTGTATGGTACAGAGTGTAGGGTATAGAGTGTAGAGTGTAGGGTATAGAGTGTAGGGTATAGAGTGTAGGGTATAGAGTGTAGGGCATAGAGTGTAGGGTATAGAGTGTAGGGTGTAGAGTGTAGGGTATAGAGTGTAGGGTATAGAGTGTAGAGTGTAGGGTATAGAGTGTAGGGTATAGAGTGTAGGGTATAGAGTGTAGGGTATAGAGTGTAGAGTGTAGGGTATAGCGTGTAGAGTGTCGGGTATAGAGTGTAGGGTATAGAGTGTAGGGTATAGAGTGTAGGGTATAGAGTGTAGGGTATAGAGTGTAGAGTGTAGGGTATAGAGTGTAGAGTGTAGGGTATAGAGTGTATGGTATAGAGTGTAGGGTATAGAATGTAGGGTGTAGAGTGTTGGGTATAGAGTGTAGGGTATAGAGTGTAGGGTATAGAGTGTAGGGAATAGAGTGTAGAGTGTAAGGTATAGAGTGTAGAGTGTAGGGTATAGAGTGTAGGGTATAGAGTGTAGAGTGTAGGGATTAGAGTGTAGGGTATAGAGTGTAGGGTATAGTGTGTAGGGTATAGAGTGTAGAGTGTAGGGTATAGAGTGTAGAGTGTAGGGTATAGAGTGTAGGGTATAGAGTGTAGGGTATAGAGTGTAGGGCATAGAGTGTAGGGTATAGAGTGTAGGGTATAGAGTGTAGAGTGTAGGGTATAGAGTGTAGGGTATAGAGTGTAGGGTATAGAGTGTAGAGTGTAGGGTATAGAGTGTAGGGTATAGAGTGTAGGGTATAGAGTGTAGGGCATAGAGTGTAGAGTATAGAGTGTAGGGTATAAAGTGTAGAGTGTAGGGTATAGAGTGTAGGGTATAGAGTGTAGGGTATAGAGTGTAGAGTGTAGGGCATAGAGTGTAGAGTGTAGGGTATAGAGTGTAGGGTATAGAGTGTAGGGTAGAGAGTGTAGGGTAGAGAGTGTAGAGTGTAGGGATTAGAGTGTAGGGTATAGAGTGTAGGGTGTAGAGTGTAGGGCATAGAGTGTAGAGTGTAGGGTATAGAGTGTATGGTATAGAGTGTAGAGTATAGAGTGTAGGGTGTAGAGTGTAGGGTATAGAGTGTAGGGTATAGAGTGTAGGGTATAGAGTGTAGGGAATAGAGTGTTGAGTGTAAGGTACAGAGTGTAGAGTGTAGGGCATAGAGTGTAGAGTGTAGGGTATAGAGTGTAGGGTATAGAGTGTAGGGTATAGAGTGTAGAGTGTAGGGTATAGAGTGTAGAGTGTAGGGTATAGAGTGTAGAGTGTAGGGCATAGAGTGTAGATTATAGGGTATAGAGTGTAGGGTATAGAGTGTAGGGTATAGAGTGTAGGGTATAGAGTGTAGAGTGTAGGGTAGAGAGTGTAGAGTGTAGGGTATAGAGTGTAGGGTATAGAGTGTAGGGTATAGACTGTAGAGTGTAGGGATTAGAGTGTAGGGTATAGAGTGTAGGGTGTGGAGTGTAGGGTATAGAGTGTAGAGTGTAGGGTATAGAGTGTAGGGTATAGAGTGTAGGGTATAGAGTGTAGGGTATAGAGTGTAGGGAATAGAGTGTAGAGTGTAAGGTATAGAGCGTAGAGTATAGGGTATAGAGTGTAGGGTATAGAGTGTAGGGTATAGAGTGTAGGGTATAGAGTGTAGGGTATAGAGTGTAGGGAATAGAGTGTAGAGTGTAAGGTATAGAGTGTAGAGTGTAGGGTATAGAGTGTAAGGTATAGAGTGTAGAGTGTAGGGATTAGAGTGTAGGGTATAGAGTGTAGGGTGTAGAGTGTAGGGCATAGAGTGTAGAGTGTAGGGTATAGAGTGTATGGTATAGAGTGTAGAGTATAGAGTGTAGGGTGTAGAGTGTAGGGTATAGAGTGTAGGGTATAGAGTGTAGGGTATAGAGTGTAGGGAATAGAGTGTAGAGTGTAAGGTATAGAGTGTAGAGTGTAGGGTATAGAGTGTAGGGTATAGAGTGTAGAGTGTAGGGATTAGAGTGTAGGGTATAGAGTGTAGGGTATAGAGTGTAGAGTGTAGGGTATAGATTGTATGCTATAGAGTGTATGGTGTAGAGTGTATGGTATAGAGTGTAGGGTATAGAGTGTAGAGTGTAGGGTATAGAGTGTATGGTATAGAGTGTAGGGTATAGAGTGTAGGGTGTAGAGTGTAGGGTATAGAGTGTAGGGTATAGAGTGTAGGGTATAGAGTGTAGGGAATAGAGTGTAGAGTGTAAGGTATAGAGTGTAGAGTATAGGGTATAGAGTGTAGGGTATAGAGTGTAGAGTGTAGGGATTAGAGTGTAGGGTATAGAGTGTAGGGTGTAGAGTGTAGGGTATAGAGTGTAGAGTGTAGGGTATAGAGTGTATGGTATAGAGTGTAGGGTGTAGAGTGTAGGGTATAGAGTGTAGGGTATAGAGTGTAGGGTATAGAGTGTAGGGTATAGAGTGTAGGGAATCGAGTGTAGAGTGTAAGGTATAGAGTGTAGAGTGTAGGGTATAGAGTGTAGGGTATAGACTGTAGGGTATAGAGTGTAGGGTATAGATTGTAGGCTATAGAGTGTAGGGTATAGAGTGTAGGGTATAGAGTGTAGGGTATAGAGTGTAGGGTATAGAGTGTAGAGTGTAGGGTATAGTGTGTAGGGTATAGAGTGCAGGGTGTAGAGTGTAGGGTATAGAGTGTAGGGTATAGAGTGTAGAGTGTAGGGTATAGAGTGTATGCTATAGAGTGTATGGTGTAGAGTGTATGGTAAAGAGTGTAGGGTATAGAGTGTAGAGTGTAGGGTATAGAGTGTAGGGTATAGAGTGTAGGGTATAGAGTGTATGTTATAGAGTGTAGGGTATAGAGTGTAGAGTGTAGGGTATAGAGTTTAGAGTGTAGGGTATAGAGTGTAGGGTATAGAGTGTAAGGTATAGAGTGTAGGGTGTAGAGTGTAGGGTATAGATTGTAGGGTATAGAGTGTAGGGTATAGAGTGTACGGTATAGAGTGTAGGGTATAAAGTGTATGGTATAGAGTGTAGGGTATAGAGTGTAGGGTATAGAGTGTAGGGTATAAAGTGTAGAGTGTAGGGTATAGCTTGTAGAGTGTAGGGTATAGAGTGTAGGGTATAGAGTGTAGGGTATAGAGTGTAGGGTATAGAGTGTAGAGTGTAGGGTATAGAGTGTATGGTATAGAGTGTAGGGTATAGAGTGTAGGGTGTAGAGTGTAGGGTATAGAGTGTACGGTATAGAGTGTAGGGTATAAAGTGTATGGTATAGAGTGTAGGGTATAGAGTGTAGGGTATAGAGTGTAGGGAATAGAGTGTAGAGTGTAAGGTATAGAGTGTAGAGTGTAGGGTACAGAGTGTAGGGTATAGAGTGTAGGGTATAGAGTGTAGAGTGTAGGGTAAAGAGTGTAGAGTGTAGGGTATAGAGTGTAGGGTATAGAGTGTAGGGTATAGAGTGTAGGGTAGAGTGCGTAGAGTGTAGGGTATAGAGTGTAGGGTATAGAGTGTAGGGTATAGAGTGTAGAGTGTAGGGATTAGAGTGTAGGGTATAGAGTGTAGGGTGTAGAGTGTAGGGTATAGCGTGTAGAGTGTAGTGTATAGAGTGTATGGTATAGAGTGTAGGGTGTAGAGTGTAGGGTATAGAGTGTAGGGTATAGAGTGTAGGGTATAGAGTGTAGGGAATAGAGTGTAGAGTGTAAGGTATAGAGTGTAGAGTGTAGGGTATAGAGTGTAGAGTGAAGGGATTAGAGTGTAGGGTATAGAGTGTAGGGTGTAGAGTGTAGGGTATAGAGTGTAGAGTGTAGGGTATAGAGTGTATGGTATAGAGTGTAGGGTATAGAGTGTAGGGTGTAGAGTGTAGGGTATAGAGTGTAGGGTATAGAGTGTAGGGTATAGAGTGTAGGGTATAGAGTGTAGGAAATAGAGTGTAGAGTGTAAGGTATAGAGTGTAGAGTGTAGGGTATAGAGTGTAGGGTATAGACTGTAGGGTATAGAGTGTAGGGTATAGAGTGTAGGGTATAGATTGTAGAGTGTAGGCTATAGAGTGTAGGGTATAGAGTGTAGAGTGTAGGGTATAGAGTGTAGGGTATAGAGTGTAGGGTATAGTGTGTAGGGTATAGAGTGCAGGGTGTAGAGTGTAGGGTATAGAGTGTAGGGTATAGAGTGTAGAGTGTAGGGTATAGAGTGTATGCAATAGAGTGTATGGTGTAGAGTGTATGGTATAGAGTGTAGGGTATAGATTGTAGAGTGTATGGTATAGAGTGTAGGGTATAGAGTGTAGGGTATAGAGTGTATGTTATAGAGTGTAGGGTATAGAGTGTAGGGTAGAGAGTGTAGAGTGTAGGGTATAGAGTGTAGGGTATAGAGTGTAGGGTATAGATTGTAGAGTGTAGGCTATAGAGTGTAGGGTATAGAGTGTAGAGTGTCGGGATTAGAGTGTAGGGTATAGAGTGTGGGATGTAGAGTGTAGGGTATAGAGTGTAGAGTGTAGGATATAGAGTGTATGGTATAGAGTGTAGGGTATAGAGTGTAGGGTGTAGAGTGTAGGGTATAGAGTGTAGGGAATAGAGTGTAGGGTATAGAGTGTAGGGTATAGAGTGTAGGGTGTAGAGTGTAGGGTATAGAGTGTATGGTATAGAGTGTAGGGTATAGAATGTATGGTATAGAGTGTAGAGTGTAGGATATAGAGTGTAGGGTATAGAGTGTAGAGTGTAGGGTATAGAGTGTAGGGTATAGAGTGTAGGGTATAGAGTGTAGAGTGTAGGGATTAGAGTGTAGGGTATAGAGTGTAGGGTATAGAGTGTAGAGTGTAGGGTAGAGAGTGTAGGATATAGAGTGTAGGGTATAGAGTGTAGGGTATAGAGTGTAGGGTATAGAGTGTAGAGTGTAGGGTATAGAGTGTAGGGTATAGAGTGTAGGGTATAGAGTGTAGAGTGTAGGGTATAGAGTGTAGGGTATAGAGTGTAGGGTATAGAGTGTAGGGCATAGAGTGTAGGGTATAGAGTGTAGGGTGTAGAGTGTAGGGTATAGAGTGTAGGGTATAGAGTGTAGAGTGTAGGGTATAGAGTGTAGGGTATAGAGTGTAGGGTATAGAGTGTAGGGTATAGAGTGTAGAGTGTAGGGTATAGCGTGTAGAGTGTCGGGTATAGAGTGTAGGGTATAGAGTGTAGGGTATAGAGTGTAGAGTGTAGGGTATAGAGTGTAGAGTGTAGGGTATAGAGTGTATGGTATAGAGTGTAGGGTATAGAGTGTAGGGTGTAGAGCGTTGGGTATAGAGTGTAGGGTATAGAGTGTAGGGTATAGAGTGTAGGGTATAGAGTGTAGGGTATAGAGTGTAGAGTGTAGGGATTAGAGTGTAGGGTATAGAGTGTAGGGTATAGTGTGCAGGGTATAGAGTGTAGAGTGTAGGGTATAGAGTGTAGAGTGTAGGGTATAGAGTGTAGGGTATAGAATGTAGGGTATAGAGTGTAGGGCATAGAGTGTAGGGTATAGAGTGTAGGGTATAGAGTGTAGAGTGTAGGGTATAGAGTGTAGGGTATAGAGTGTAGGGTATAGAGTGTATAGTGTAGGGTATAGAGTGTAGGGTATAGAGTGTAGGGTATAGAGTGTAGGGTATAGAGTGTAGGGCATAGAGTGTAGGGTATAGAGTGTAGGGTATAGAGTGTAGAGTGTAGGGTTTAGAGTGTAGGGTATACAGTGTAGGGTATAGAGTGTAGAGTGTAGGGCATAGAGTGTAGAGTGTAGGGTATAGAGTGTAGGGTATAGAGTGTAGGGTAGAGAGTGTAGGGTAGAGAGTGTAGAGTGTAGGGATTAGAGTGTAGGGTATAGAGTGTAGGGTGTAGAGTGTAGGGCATAGAGTGTAGAGTGTAGGGTATAGAGTGTATGGTATAGAGTGTAGAGTATAGAGTGTAGGGTGTAGAGTGTAGGGTATAGAGTGTAGGGTATAGAGTGTAGGGTATAGAGTGTAAGGAATAGAGTGTTGAGTGTAAGGTACAGAGTGTAGAGTGTAGGGCATAGAGTGTAGAGTGTAGGGTATAGAGTGTAGGGTATAGAGTGTAGGGTATAGAGTGTAGGGTATACAGTGTAGGGTATAGAGTGTAGAGTGTAGGGTATAGAGTGTAGAGTGTAGGGTATAGAGTGTAGAGTGGAGGGCATAGAGTGTAGATTGTAGGGTATAGAGTGTAGGGTATAGAGTGTAGGGTATAGAGTGTAGGGTATAGAGTGTAGAGTGTAGGGTATAGAGTGTAGAGTGTAGGGTATAGAGTGTAGGGTACAGAGTGTAGGGTATAGAGTGTAGGGTAGAGAGTGTAGAGTGTAGGGTATAGAGTGTAGGGTATAGAGTGTAGGGTATAGAGTGTAGAGTGTAGGGATTAGAGTGTAGGGTATAGAGTGTAGGGTGTGGAGTGTAGGGTATAGAGTGTAGAGTGTAGGGTATAGAGTGTATGGTATAGAGTGTAGGGTATAGAGTGTAGGGTGTAGAGTGTAGGGTATAGAGTGTAGGGTATAGAGTGTAGGGTATAGAGTGTAGGGTATAGAGTGTAGGGAATAGAGTGTAGAGTGTAAGGTATAGAGTGTAGAGTGTAGGGTATAGAGTGTAAGGTATAGAGTGTAGAGTGTAGGGATTAGAGTGTAGGGTATAGAGTGTAGGGTGTAGAGTGTAGGGCATAGAGTGTAGAGTGTAGGTTATAGAGTGTATGGTATAGAGTGTAGAGTATAGAGTGTAGGGTGTAGAGTGTAGGGTATAGAGTGTAGGGTATAGAGTGTAGGGTATAGAGTGTAGGGAATAGAGTGTAGAGTGTAAGGTATAGAGTGTAGAGTGTAGGGTATAGAGTGTAGGGTATAGAGTGTAGAGTGTAGGGATTAGAGTGTAGGGTATAGAGTGTAGGGTATAGTGTGTAGGGTATAGAGTGTAGGGTATAGAGTGTAGAGTGTAGGGTATAGAGTGTAGGGTATAGAGTGTAGGGTATAGAGTGTAGGGCATAGAGTGTAGGGTATAGAGTGTAGGGTATAGAGTGTAGAGTGTAGGGTATAGAGTGTAGGGTATAGAGTGTAGGGTATAGAGTGTAGAGTGTAGGGTATAGAGTGTAGGGTATAGAGTGTAGGGTATAGAGTGTAGGGCATAGAGTGTAGGGTATAGAGTGTAGGGTATAGAGTGTAGAGTGTAGGGTATAGATTTTAGGGTATAGAGTGTAGGGTATAGAGTGTAGAGTGTAGGGCATAGAGTGTAGAGTGTAGGGTATAGAGTGTAGGGTATAGAGTGTAGGGTAGAGAGTGTAGGGTAGAGAGTGTAGAGAGTAGGGATTAGAGTGTAGGGTATAGAGTGTAGGGTGTAGAGTGTAGTGCATAGAGTGTAGAGTGTAGGGTATAGAGTGTATGGTATAGAGTGTAGAGTAAAGAGTGTAGGGTGTAGAGTGTAGGGTATAGAGTGTAGGGTATAGAGTGTAGGGTATAGAGTGTAGGGAATAGAGTGTTGAGTGTAAGGTACAGAGTGTAGAGTGTAGGGCATAGAGTGTAGAGTGTAGGGTATAGAGTGTAGGGTATAGAGTGCAGGGTATAGAGTGTAGGGTATACAGTGTAGGGTATAGAGTGTAGAGTGTAGGGTATAGAGTGTAGAGTGTAGGGTATAGAGTGTAGAGTGTAGGGCATAGAGTGTAGATTGTAGGGTATAGAGTGTAGGGTATAGAGTGTAGGGTATAGAGTGTAGGGTATAGAGTGTAGAGTGTAGGGTATAGAGTGTAGAGTGTAGGGTATAGAGTGTAGGGTACAGAGTGTAGGGTATAGAGTGTAGGGTAGAGAGTGTAGAGTGTAGGGTATAGAGTGTAGGGTATAGAGTGTAGGGTATAGAGTGTAGAGTGTAGGGATTAGAGTGTAGGGTATAGAGTGTAGGGTGTGGAGTGTAGGGTATAGAGTGTAGAGTGTAGGGTATAGAGTGTATGGTATAGAGTGTAGGGTATAGAGTGTAGGGTGTAGAGTGTAGGGTATAGAGTGTAGGGTATAGAGTGTAGGGTATAGAGTGTAGGGTATAGAGTGTAGGGAATAGAGTGTAGAGTGTAAGGTATAGAGTGTAGAGTGTAGGGTATAGAGTGTAAGGTATAGAGTGTAGAGTGTAGGGATTAGAGTGTAGGGTATAGAGTGTAGGGTGTAGAGTGTAGGGTATAGAGTGTAGAGTGTAGGGTATAGAGTGTATGGTATAGAGTGTAGGGTATAGAGTGTAGGGTGTAGAGTGTAGGGTATAGAGTGTAGGGTATAGAGTGTAGGGTATAGAGTGTAGGGTATAGAGTGTAGGGAATAGAGTGTGGAGTGTAAGGTATAGAGTGTAGAGTGTAGGGTATAGAGTGTAGGGTATAGACTGTAGGGTTTAGAGTGTAGGGTATAGAGTGTAGGGTATAGATTGTAGCGTGTAGGCTATAGAGTGTAGGGTATAGAGTGTAGAGTGTAGGGTATAGAGTGTAGGGTATAGAGTGTAGGGTATAGAGTGTAGAGTGTAGGGTATAGAGTGTAGGGTATAGAGTGTAGGGTATAGAGTGTAGAGTGTAGGGATTAGAGTGTAGGGTATAGAGTGTAGGGTATAGAGTGTAGAGTGTAGGGTAGAGAGTGTAGGATATAGAGTGTAGAGTGTAGGGTATAGAGTGTAGGGTATAGAGTGTAGGGTATAGAGTGTAGGGTATAGAGTGTAGAGTGTAGGGTATAGAGTGTAGGGTATAGAGTGTAGGGTATAGAGTGTAGAGTGTAGGGTATAGAGTGTAGGGTATAGAGTGTAGGGTATAGAGTGTAGGGCATAGAGTGTAGGGTATAGAGTGTAGGGTATAGAGTGTAGGGTATAGAGTGTAGGGTATAGAGTGTAGAGTGTAGGGTATAGAGTGTAGGGTATAGAGTGTAGGGTATAGAGTGTAGAGTGTAGGGTATAGCGTGTAGAGTGTCGGGTATAGAGTGTAGGGTATAGAGTGTAGGGTATAGAGTGTAGGGTATAGAGTGTAGAGTGTAGAGTATAGAGTGTAGAGTGTAGGGTATAGAGTGTATGGTATAGAGTGTAGGGTATAGAGTGTAGGGTGTAGAGCGTTGGGTATAGAGTGTAGGGTATAGAGTGTAGGGTATAGAGTGTAGGGTATAGAGTGTAGGGAATAGATTGTAGAGTGTAAGGTATAGAGTGTAGAGTGTAGGGTATAGAGTGTAGGGTATAGAGTGTAGAGTGTAGGGATTAGAGTGTAGGGTATAGAGTGTAGGGTATAGTGTGCAGGGTATAGAGTGTAGAGTGTAGGGTATAGAGTGTAGAGTGTAGGGTATAGAGTGTAGGGTATAGAGTGTAGGGTATAGAGTGTAGGGCATAGAGTGTAGGGTATAGAGTGTAGGGTATAGAGTGTAGAGTGTAGGGTATAGAGTGTAGGGTATAGAGTGTAGGGTATAGAGTGTAGAGTGTAGGGTATAGAGTGTAGGGTATAGAGTGTAGGGTATAGAGTGTAGGGTATAGAGTGTAGGGTATAGAGTGTAGAGTGTAGGGTATAGAGTGTAGGGTATAGAGTGTAGGGTATAGAGTGTAGAGTGTAGGGCATAGAGTGTAGAGTGTAGGGTATAGAGTGTAGGGTATAGAGTGTAGGGTAGAGAGTGTAGGGTAGAGAGTGTAGAGTGTAGGGATTAGAGTGTAGGGTATAGAGTGTAGGGTGTAGAGTGTAGGGCATAGAGTGTAGAGTGTAGGGTATAGAGTGTATGGTATAGAGTGTAGAGTATAGAGTGTAGGGTGTAGAGTGTAGGGTATAGAGTGTAGGGTATAGAGTGTAGGGTATAGAGTGTAGGGAATAGAATGTTGAGTGTAAGGTACAGAGTGTAGAGTGTAGGGCATAGAGTGTAGAGTGTAGGGTATAGAGTTTAGGGTATAGAGTGTAGGGTATAGAGTGTAGGGTATACAGTGTAGGGTATAGAGTGTAGAGTGTAGGGTATAGAGTGTAGAGTGTAGGGTATAGAGTGTAGAGTGGAGGGCATAGAGTGTAGATTGTAGGGTATAGAGTGTAGGGTATAGAGTGTAGGGTATAGAGTGTAGGGTATAGAGTGTAGAGTGTAGGGTATAGAGTGTAGAGTGTAGGGTATAGAGGGTAGGCTACAGAGTGTAGGGTATAGAGTGTAGGGTAGAGAGTGTAGAGTGTAGGGTATAGAGTGTAGGGTATAGAGTGTAGGGTATAGAGTGTAGAGTGTAGGGATTAGAGTGTAGGGTACAGAGTGTAGGGTGTGGAGTGTAGGGTATAGAGTGTAGAGTGTAGGGTATAGAGTGTATGGTATAGAGTGTAGGGTATAGAGTGTAGGGTGTAGAGTGTAGGGTATAGAGTGTAGGGTATAGAGTGTAGGGTATAGAGTGTAGGGTATAGAGTGTAGGGAATAGAGTGTAGAGTGTAAGGTATAGAGTGTAGAGTGTAGGGTATAGAGTGTAAGGTATAGAGTGTAGAGTGTAGGGATTAGAGTGTAGGGTATAGAGTGTAGGGTGTAGAGTGTAGGGCATAGAGTGTAGAGTGTAGGTTATAGAGTGTATGGTATAGAGTGTAGAGTATAGAGTGTAGGGTGTAGAGTGTAGGGTATAGAGTGTAGGGTATAGAGTGTAGGGTATAGAGTGTAGGGAATAGAGTGTAGAGTGTAAGGTATAGAGTGTAGAGTGTAGGGTATAGAGTGTAGGGTATAGAGTGTAGGGAATAGAGTGTTGAGTGTAAGGTACAGAGTGTAGAGTGTAGGGCATAGAGTGTAGAGTGTAGGGTATAGAGTGTAGGGTATAGAGTGCAGGGTATAGAGTGTAGGGTATACAGTGTAGGGTATAGAGTGTAGAGTGTAGGGTATAGAGTGTAGAGTGTAGGGTATAGAGTGTAGAGTGTAGGGCATAGAGTGTAGATTGTAGGGTATAGAGTGTAGGGTATAGAGTGTAGGGTATAGAGTGTAGAGTGTAGGGTATAGAGTGTAGAGTGTAGGGTATAGAGTGTAGGGTACAGAGTGTAGGGTATAGAGTGTAGGGTAGAGAGTGTAGAGTGTAGGGTATAGAGTGTAGGGTATAGAGTGTAGGGTATAGAGTGTAGAGTGTAGGGCATAGAGTGTAGAGTGTAGGGTATAGAGTGTAGGGTATAGAGTGTAGGGTAGAGAGTGTAGGGTAGAGAGTGTAGAGTGTAGGGATTAGAGTGTAGGGTATAGAGTGTAGGGTGTAGAGTGTAGGGCATAGAGTGTAGAGTGTAGGGTATAGAGTGTATGGTATAGAGTGTAGAGTATAGAGTGTAGGGTGTAGAGTGTAGGGTATAGAGTGTAGGGTATAGAGTGTAGGCTATAGAGTGTAGGGAATAGAGTGTTGAGTGTAAGGTACAGAGTGTAGAGTGTAGGGCATAGAGTGTAGAGTGTAGGGTATAGAGTGTAGGGTATAGAGTGCAGGGTATAGAGTGTAGGGTATACAGTGTAGGGTATAGAGTGTAGAGTGTAGGGTATAGAGTGTAGAGTGTAGGGTATAGAGTGTAGAGTGTAGGGCATAGAGTGTAGATTGTAGGGTATAGAGTGTAGGGTATAGAGTGTAGGGTATAGAGTGTAGGGTATAGAGTGTAGAGTGTAGGGTATAGAGTGTAGAGTGTAGGGTATAGAGTGTAGGGTACAGAGTGTAGGGTATAGAGTGTAGGGTAGAGAGTGTAGAGTGTAGGGATTAGAGTGTAGGGTATAGAGTGTAGGGTATAGTGTGCAGGGTATAGAGTGTAGAGTGTAGGGTATAGAGTGTAGAGTGTAGGGTATAGAGTGTAGGGTATAGAGTGTAGGGCATAGAGTGTAGGGTATAGAGTGTAGGGTATAGAGTGTAGAGTGTAGGGTATAGAGTGTAGGGTATAGAGTGTAGGGTATAGAGTGTAGAGTGTAAGGTATAGAGTGTAGGGTATAGAGTGTAGGGTATAGAGTGTAGGGTATAGAGTGTAGGGCATAGAGTGTAGGGTATAGAGTGTAGGGTATAGAGTGTAGAGTGTAGGGTATAGAGTGTAGGGTATAGAGTGTAGGGTATAGAGTGTAGAGTGTAGGGCATAGAGTGTAGAGTGTAGGGTATAGAGTGTAGGGTATAGAGTGTAGGGTAGAGAGTGTAGGGTAGAGAGTGTAGAGTGTAGGGATTAGAGTGTAGGGTATAGAGTGTAGGGTGTAGAGTGTAGGGCATAGAGTGTAGAGTGTAGGGTATAGAGTGTATGGTATTGAGTGTAGAGTATAGAGTGTAGGGTGTAGAGTGTAGGGTATAGAGTGTAGGGTATAGAGTGTAGGGTATAGAGTGTAGGGAATAGAATGTTGAGTGTAAGGTACAGAGTGTAGAGTGTAGGGCATAGAGTGTAGAGTGTAGGGTATAGAGTTTAGGGTATAGAGTGTAGGGTATAGAGTGTAGGGTATACAGTGTAGGGTATAGAGTGTAGAGTGTAGGGTATAGAGTGTAGAGTGTAGGGTATAGAGTGTAGAGTGGAGGGCATAGAGTGTAGATTGTAGGGTATAGAGTGTAGGGTATAGAGTGTAGGGTATAGAGTGTAGGGTATAGAGTGTAGAGTGTAGGGTATAGAGTGTAGAGTGTAGGGTATAGAGGGTAGGCTACAGAGTGTAGGGTATAGAGTGTAGGGTAGAGAGTGTAGAGTGTAGGGTATAGAGTGTAGGGTATAGAGTGTAGGGTATAGAGTGTGGAGTGTAGGGATTAGAGTGTAGGGTACAGAGTGTAGGGTGTGGAGTGTAGGGTATAGAGTGTAGAGTGTAGGGTATAGAGTGTATGGTATAGAGTGTAGGGAATAGAGTGTAGGGTGTAGAGTGTAGGGTATAGAGTGTAGGGTATAGAGTGTAGGGTATAGAGTGTAGGGTATAGAGTGTAGGGAATAGAGTGTAGAGTGTAAGGTATAGAGTGTAGAGTGTAGGGTATAGAGTGTAAGGTATAGAGTGTAGAGTGTAGGGATTAGAGTGTAGGGTATGGAGTGTAGGGTGTAGAGTGTAGGGCATAGAGTGTAGAGTGTAGGTTATAGAGTGTATGGTATAGAGTGTAGAGTATAGAGTGTGGGGTGTAGAGTGTAGGGTATAGAGTGTAGGGTATAGAGTGTAGGGTATAGAGTGTAGGGAATAGAGTGTAGAGTGTAAGGTATAGAGTGTAGAGTGTAGGGTATAGAGTGTAGGGTATAGAGTGTAGGGTATAGAGTGTAGGAAATAGAGTGTTGAGTGTAAGGTACAGAGTGTAGAGTGTAGGGCATAGAGTGTAGAGTGTAGGGTATAGAGTGTAGGGTATAGAGTGCAGGGTATAGAGTGTAGGGTATACAGTGTAGGGTATAGAGTGTAGAGTGTAGGGTATAGAGTGTAGAGTGTAGGGTATAGAGTGTAGAGTGTAGGGCATAGAGTGTAGATTGTAGGGTATAGAGTGTAGGGTATAGAGTGTAGGGTATAGAGTGTAGGGTATAGAGTGTAGAGTGTAGGGTATAGAGTGTAGAGTGTAGGGTATAGAGTGTAGGGTACAGAGTGTAGGGTATAGAGTGTAGGGTAGAGAGTGTAGAGTATAGGGTATAGAGTGTAGGGTATAGAGTGTAGGGTATAGAGTGTAGAGTGTAGGGATTAGAGTGTAGGGTATAGAGTGTAGGGTGTGGAGTGTAGGGTATAGAGTGTAGAGTGTAGGGTATAGAGTGTATGGTATAGAGTGTAGGGTATAGAGTGTAGGGTGTAGAGTGTAGGGTATAGAGTGTAGGGTATAGAGTGTAGGGTATAGAGTGTAGGGTATAGAGTGTAGGGAATAGAGTGTAGAGTGTAAGGTATAGAGTGTAGAGTGTAGGGTATAGAGTGTAAGGTATAGAGTGTAGAGTGTAGGGATTAGAGTGTAGGGTATAGAGTGTAGGGTGTAGAGTGTAGGGTATAGAGTGTAGAGTGTAGGGTATAGAGTGTATGGTATAGAGTGTAGGGTATAGAGTGTAGGGTGTAGAGTGTAGGGTATAGAGTGTAGGGTATAGAGTGTAGGGTATAGAGTGTAGGGAATAGAGTGTGGAGTGTAAGGTATAGAGTGTAGAGTGTAGGGTATAGAGTGTAGGGTATAGACTGAAGGGTATAGAGTGTAGGGTATAGAGTGTAGGGTATAGATTGTAGCGTGTAGGCTATAGAGTGTAGGGTATAGAGTGTAGAGTGTAGGGTATAGAGTGTAGGGTATAGAGTGTAGGGTATAGAGTGTAGGGTATAGAGTGTAGAGTGTAGGGTATAGAGTGTATGTTATAGTGTAGGGTATAGAGTGTAGGGTATAGAGTGTAGAGTGTAGGGATTAGAGTGTAGGGTATAGAGTGTAGTGTGTAGAGTGTAGGGTATAGAGTGTAGAGTGTAGGGTATAGAGTGTATGGTATAGAGTGTAGGGTATAGAGTGTAGGGTGTAGAGTGTAGGGTATAGAGTGTAGGGTATAGAGTGTAGGGAATAGAGTGTAAAGTGTAAGGTATAGAGTGTAGAGTATAGGGTATAGAGTGTAGGGTATAGAGTGTAGAGTGTAGGGATTAGAGTGTAGGGTATAGAGTGTAGGGTGTAGAGTGTAGGGTATAGAGTGTAGAGTGTAGGGTATAGAGTGTATGGTATAGAGTGTAGGGTATAGAGTGTAGGGTGTAGAGTGTAGGGTATAGAGTGTAGGGTATAGAGTGTAGGGTATAGAGTGTAAGGTATAGAGTGTAGGGAATAGAGTGTAGAGTGTAAGGTATAGAGTGTAGAGTGTAGGGTATAGAGTGTAGGGTATAGACTGTAGGGTATAGAGTGTAGGGTATAGATTGTAGGCTATAGAGTGTAGGGTATAGAGTGTAGGGTATAGAGTGTAGGGTATAGAGTGTAGGGTATAGAGTGTAGGGTATAGAGTGTAGAGTGTAGGGTATAGTGTGTAGGGTATAGAGTGCAGGGTGTAGAGTGTAGGGTATAGAGTGTAGGGTATAGAATGTAGAGTGTAGGGTATAGAGTGTATGCTATAGAGTGTATGGTGTAGAGTGTATGGTATAGAGTGTAGGGTATAGAGTGTAGAGTGTAGGGTATAGAGTGTAGGGTATAGAGTGTAGGGTATAGAGTGTAGAGTGTAGGGCATAGAGTGTAGAGTGTAGGGTATAGAGTGTAGGGTATAGAGTGTAGGGTAGAGAGTGTAGGGTAGAGAGTGTAGAGTGTAGGGATTAGAGTGTAGGGTATAGAGTGTAGGGTGTAGAGTGTAGGGCATAGAGTGTAGAGTGTAGGGTATAGAGTGTATGGTATAGAGTGTAGAGTATAGAGTGTAGGGTGTAGAGTGTAGGGTATAGAGTGTAGGGTATAGAGTGTAGGGTATAGAGTGTAGGGAATAGAATGTTGAGTGTAAGGTACAGAGTGTAGAGTGTAGGGCATAGAGTGTAGAGTGTAGGGTATAGAGTTTAGGGTATAGAGTGTAGGGTATAGAGTGTAGGGTATACAGTGTAGGGTATAGAGTGTAGAGTGTAGGGTATAGAGTGTAGAGTGTAGGGTATAGAGTGTAGAGTGGAGGGCATAGAGTGTAGATTGTAGGGTATAGAGTGTAGGGTATAGAGTGTAGGGTATAGAGTGTAGGGTATAGAGTGTAGAGTGTAGGGTATAGAGTGTAGAGTGTAGGGTATAGAGGGTAGGCTACAGAGTGTAGGGTATAGAGTGTAGGGTAGAGAGTGTAGAGTGTAGGGTATAGAGTGTAGGGTATAGAGTGTAGGGTATAGAGTGTAGAGTGTAGGGATTAGAGTGTAGGGTACAGAGTGTAGGGTGTGGAGTGTAGGGTATAGAGTGTAGAGTGTAGGGTATAGAGTGTATGGTATAGAGTGTAGGGTATAGAGTGTAGGGTGTAGAGTGTAGGGTATAGAGTGTAGGGTATAGAGTGTAGGGTATAGAGTGTAGGGTATAGAGTGTAGGGAATAGAGTGTAGAGTGTAAGGTATAGAGTGTAGAGTGTAGGGTATAGAGTGTAAGGTATAGAGTGTAGAGTGTAGGGATTAGAGTGTAGGGTATAGAGTGTAGGGTGTAGAGTGTAGGGCATAGAGTGTAGAGTGTAGGTTATAGAGTGTATGGTATAGAGTGTAGAGTATAGAGTGTAGGGTGTAGAGTGTAGGGTATAGAGTGTAGGGTATAGAGTGTAGGGTATAGAGTGTAGGGAATAGAGTGTAGAGTGTAAGGTATAGAGTGTAGAGTGTAGGGTATAGAGTGTAGGGTATAGAGTGTAGGGAATAGAGTGTTGAGTGTAAGGTACAGAGTGTAGAGTGTAGGGCATAGAGTGTAGAGTGTAGGGTATAGAGTGTAGGGTATAGAGTGCAGGGTATAGAGTGTAGGGTATACAGTGTAGGGTATAGAGTGTAGAGTGTAGGGTATAGAGTGTAGAGTGTAGGGTATAGAGTGTAGAGTGTAGGGCATAGAGTGTAGATTGTAGGGTATAGAGTGTAGGGTATAGAGTGTAGGGTATAGAGTGTAGAGTGTAGGGTATAGAGTGTAGAGTGTAGGGTATAGAGTGTAGGGTACAGAGTGTAGGGTATAGAGTGTAGGGTAGAGAGTGTAGAGTGTAGGGTATAGAGTGTAGGGTATAGAGTGTAGGGTATAGAGTGTAGAGTGTAGGGCATAGAGTGTAGAGTGTAGGGTATAGAGTGTAGGGTATAGAGTGTAGGGTAGAGAGTGTAGGGTAGAGAGTGTAGAGTGTAGGGATTAGAGTGTAGGGTATAGAGTGTAGGGTGTAGAGTGTAGGGCATAGAGTGTAGAGTGTAGGGTATAGAGTGTATGGTATAGAGTGTAGAGTATAGAGTGTAGGGTGTAGAGTGTAGGGTATAGAGTGTAGGGTATAGAGTGTAGGCTATAGAGTGTAGGGAATAGAGTGTTGAGTGTAAGGTACAGAGTGTAGAGTGTAGGGCATAGAGTGTAGAGTGTAGGGTATAGAGTGTAGGGTATAGAGTGCAGGGTATAGAGTGTAGGGTATACAGTGTAGGGTATAGAGTGTAGAGTGTAGGGTATAGAGTGTAGAGTGTAGGGTATAGAGTGTAGAGTGTAGGGCATAGAGTGTAGATTGTAGGGTATAGAGTGTAGGGTATAGAGTGTAGGGTATAGAGTGTAGGGTATAGAGTGTAGAGTGTAGGGTATAGAGTGTAGAGTGTAGGGTATAGAGTGTAGGGTACAGAGTGTAGGGTATAGAGTGTAGGGTAGAGAGTGTAGAGTGTAGGGATTAGAGTGTAGGGTATAGAGTGTAGGGTATAGTGTGCAGGGTATAGAGTGTAGAGTGTAGGGTATAGAGTGTAGAGTGTAGGGTATAGAGTGTAGGGTATAGAGTGTAGGGCATAGAGTGTAGGGTATAGAGTGTAGGGTATAGAGTGTAGAGTGTAGGGTATAGAGTGTAGGGTATAGAGTGTAGGGTATAGAGTGTAGAGTGTAAGGTATAGAGTGTAGGGTATAGAGTGTAGGGTATAGAGTGTAGGGTATAGAGTGTAGGGCATAGAGTGTAGGGTATAGAGTGTAGGGTATAGAGTGTAGAGTGTAGGGTATAGAGTGTAGGGTATAGAGTGTAGGGTATAGAGTGTAGAGTGTAGGGCATAGAGTGTAGAGTGTAGGGTATAGAGTGTAGGGTATAGAGTGTAGGGTAGAGAGTGTAGGGTAGAGAGTGTAGAGTGTAGGGATTAGAGTGTAGGGTATAGAGTGTAGGGTGTAGAGTGTAGGGCATAGAGTGTAGAGTGTAGGGTATAGAGTGTATGGTATTGAGTGTAGAGTATAGAGTGTAGGGTGTAGAGTGTAGGGTATAGAGTGTAGGGTATAGAGTGTAGGGTATAGAGTGTAGGGAATAGAATGTTGAGTGTAAGGTACAGAGTGTAGAGTGTAGGGCATAGAGTGTAGAGTGTAGGGTATAGAGTTTAGGGTATAGAGTGTAGGGTATAGAGTGTAGGGTATACAGTGTAGGGTATAGAGTGTAGAGTGTAGGGTATAGAGTGTAGAGTGTAGGGTATAGAGTGTAGAGTGGAGGGCATAGAGTGTAGATTGTAGGGTATAGAGTGTAGGGTATAGAGTGTAGGGTATAGAGTGTAGGGTATAGAGTGTAGAGTGTAGGGTATAGAGTGTAGAGTGTAGGGTATAGAGGGTAGGCTACAGAGTGTAGGGTATAGAGTGTAGGGTAGAGAGTGTAGAGTGTAGGGTATAGAGTGTAGGGTATAGAGTGTAGGGTATAGAGTGTGGAGTGTAGGGATTAGAGTGTAGGGTACAGAGTGTAGGGTGTGGAGTGTAGGGTATAGAGTGTAGAGTGTAGGGTATAGAGTGTATGGTATAGAGTGTAGGGAATAGAGTGTAGGGTGTAGAGTGTAGGGTATAGAGTGTAGGGTATAGAGTGTAGGGTATAGAGTGTAGGGTATAGAGTGTAGGGAATAGAGTGTAGAGTGTAAGGTATAGAGTGTAGAGTGTAGGGTATAGAGTGTAAGGTATAGAGTGTAGAGTGTAGGGATTAGAGTGTAGGGTATGGAGTGTAGGGTGTAGAGTGTAGGGCATAGAGTGTAGAGTGTAGGTTATAGAGTGTATGGTATAGAGTGTAGAGTATAGAGTGTGGGGTGTAGAGTGTAGGGTATAGAGTGTAGGGTATAGAGTGTAGGGTATAGAGTGTAGGGAATAGAGTGTAGAGTGTAAGGTATAGAGTGTAGAGTGTAGGGTATAGAGTGTAGGGTATAGAGTGTAGGGTATAGAGTGTAGGAAATAGAGTGTTGAGTGTAAGGTACAGAGTGTAGAGTGTAGGGCATAGAGTGTAGAGTGTAGGGTATAGAGTGTAGGGTATAGAGTGCAGGGTATAGAGTGTAGGGTATACAGTGTAGGGTATAGAGTGTAGAGTGTAGGGTATAGAGTGTAGAGTGTAGGGTATAGAGTGTAGAGTGTAGGGCATAGAGTGTAGATTGTAGGGTATAGAGTGTAGGGTATAGAGTGTAGGGTATAGAGTGTAGGGTATAGAGTGTAGAGTGTAGGGTATAGAGTGTAGAGTGTAGGGTATAGAGTGTAGGGTACAGAGTGTAGGGTATAGAGTGTAGGGTAGAGAGTGTAGAGTATAGGGTATAGAGTGTAGGGTATAGAGTGTAGGGTATAGAGTGTAGAGTGTAGGGATTAGAGTGTAGGGTATAGAGTGTAGGGTGTGGAGTGTAGGGTATAGAGTGTAGAGTGTAGGGTATAGAGTGTATGGTATAGAGTGTAGGGTATAGAGTGTAGGGTGTAGAGTGTAGGGTATAGAGTGTAGGGTATAGAGTGTAGGGTATAGAGTGTAGGGTATAGAGTGTAGGGAATAGAGTGTAGAGTGTAAGGTATAGAGTGTAGAGTGTAGGGTATAGAGTGTAAGGTATAGAGTGTAGAGTGTAGGGATTAGAGTGTAGGGTATAGAGTGTAGGGTGTAGAGTGTAGGGTATAGAGTGTAGAGTGTAGGGTATAGAGTGTATGGTATAGAGTGTAGGGTATAGAGTGTAGGGTGTAGAGTGTAGGGTATAGAGTGTAGGGTATAGAGTGTAGGGTATAGAGTGTAGGGAATAGAGTGTGGAGTGTAAGGTATAGAGTGTAGAGTGTAGGGTATAGAGTGTAGGGTATAGACTGTAGGGTATAGAGTGTAGGGTATAGAGTGTAGGGTATAGATTGTAGCGTGTAGGCTATAGAGTGTAGGGTATAGAGTGTAGAGTGTAGGGTATAGAGTGTAGGGTATAGAGTGTAGGGTATAGAGTGTAGGGTATAGAGTGTAGAGTGTAGGGTATAGAGTGTATGTTATAGTGTAGGGTATAGAGTGTAGGGTATAGAGTGTAGAGTGTAGGGATTAGAGTGTAGGGTATAGAGTGTAGTGTGTAGAGTGTAGGGTATAGAGTGTAGAGTGTAGGGTATAGAGTGTATGGTATAGAGTGTAGGGTATAGAGTGTAGGGTGTAGAGTGTAGGGTATAGAGTGTAGGGTATAGAGTGTAGGGAATAGAGTGTAAAGTGTAAGGTATAGAGTGTAGAGTATAGGGTATAGAGTGTAGGGTATAGAGTGTAGAGTGTAGGGATTAGAGTGTAGGGTATAGAGTGTAGGGTGTAGAGTGTAGGGTATAGAGTGTAGAGTGTAGGGTATAGAGTGTAGGGTGTAGAGTGTAGGGTATAGAGTGTAGGGTATAGAGTGTAGGGTATAGAGTGTAAGGTATAGAGTGTAGGGAATAGAGTGTAGAGTGTAAGGTATAGAGTGTAGAGTGTAGGGTATAGAGTGTAGGGTATAGACTGTAGGGTATAGAGTGTAGGGTATAGATTGTAGGCTATAGAGTGTAGGGTATAGAGTGTAGGGTATAGAGTGTAGGGTATAGAGTGTAGGGTATAGAGTGTAGGGTATAGAGTGTAGAGTGTAGGGTATAGTGTGTAGGGTATAGAGTGCAGGGTGTAGAGTGTAGGGTATAGAGTGTAGGGTATAGAATGTAGAGTGTAGGGTATAGAGTGTATGCTATAGAGTGTATGGTGTAGAGTGTATGGTATAGAGTGTAGGGTATAGAGTGTAGAGTGTAGGGTATAGAGTGTAGGGTATAGAGTGTAGGGTATAGAGTGTATGTTATAGAGTGTAGGATATAGAGTGTAGAGTGTAGGGTATAGAGTTTAGAGTGTAGGGTATAGAGTGTAGGGTATAGAGTGTAAGGTATAGAGTGTAGGGTGTAGAGTGTAGGGTATAGATTGTAGGGTATAGAGTGTAGGGTATAGAGTGTACGGTATAGAGTGTAGGGTATGGAGTGTATGGTATAGAGTGTAGGGTATAGAGTGTAGGGTATAGAGTGTAGGGTATAGAGTGTAGAGTGTAGGGTATAGAGTGTAGGGTATAGAGTGTAGGGTATACAGTGTAGGGTATAGAGTGTAGGGTATAGAGTGTAGGGTATAGAGTGTAGGGTATAGAGTGTAGAGTGTAGGGTATAGAGTTTAGAGTGTAGGGTATAGAGTGTAGGGTATAGAGTGTAAGGTATAGAGTGTAGGGTGTAGAGTGTAGGGTATAGAGTGTAGGGTATAGAGTGTAGGGTATAGAGTGTACGGTATAGAGTGTAGGGTATAGAGTGTATGGTATAGAGTGTAGGGTATAGAGTGTAGGGTATAGAGTGTAGGGTATAGAGTGCATGGTATAGATTGTAGGGTATAGAGTGTAGGGTATAGAGTGCAGGGTATAGAGTGTAGAGTGTAGGGTATAGAGTGTAGAGTGTAGGGTATAGAGTGTAGAGTGTAGGGTATAGATTGTATGGTATAGAGTGTAGGGTATAGAATGTAGGGTGTAGAGTGTTGGGTATAGAGTGTAGGGTATAGAGTGTAGGGTATAGAGTGTAGGGTATGGAGTGTAGGGTATAGAGTGTAGGGAATAGAGTGTAGAGTGTAAGGTGTAGAGTGTAGGGTATAGAGTGTAGGGTATAGAGTGTAGAGTGTAGGGATTAGAGTGTAGGGTATAGAGTGTAGGGTATAGAGTGTATGGTATAGAGTGTAGAGTGTAGGGTATAGAGTGTAGAGTGTAGGGTATAGAGTGTAGGGTATAGAGTGTAGGGTATAGAGTGTAGGGTAGAGTGTGTAGAGTGTAGGGTATAGAGTGTAGGGTATAGAGTGTAGGATATAGAGTGTAGAGTGTAGGGATTAGAGTGTAGGGTATAGAGTGTAGGGTGTAGAGTGTAGGGTATAGAGTGTAGAGTGTAGGGTATAGAGTGTATGGTATAGAGTGTAGGGTATAGAGTGTAGGGTGTAGAGTGTAGGGTATAGAGTGTAGGGTATAGAGTGTAGGGTATAGAGTGTAGGGAATAGAGTGTAGAGTGTAAGGTATAGAGTGTAGAGTGTAGGGTATAGAGTGTAGGGAATAGAGTGTAGAGTGAAGGGATTAGAGTGTAGGGTATAGAGTGTAGGGTGTAGAGTGTAGGCTATAGAGTGTAGAGTGTAGGGTATAGAGTGTATGGTACAGAGTGTAGGGTATAGAGTGTAGGGTATAGAGTGTAGAGTGTAGGGTATAGAGTGTAGAGTGTAGGGTATAGAGTGTAGGGTATAGAGTGTAGGGTATAGAGTGTAGGGCATAGAGTGTAGGGTATAGAGTGTAGGGTATAGAGTGTAGAGTGTAGGGTATAGAGTGTAGGGTATAGAGTGTAGGGTATAGAGTGTAGAGTGTAGGGTATAGAGTGTAGGGTATAGAGTGTAGGGTATAGAGTGTAGGGCATAGAGTGTAGGGTATAGAGTGTAGGGTTTAGAGTGTAGAGTGTAGGGTATAGAGTGTAGGGTATAGAGTGTAGCGTATAGAGTGTAGAGTGTAGGGCATAGAGTGTAGAGTGTAGGGTATAGAGTGTAGGGTATAGAGTGTAGGGTAGAGAGTGTAGGGTAGAGAGTGTAGAGTGTAGGGATTAGAGTGTAGGGTATAGAGTGTAGGGTGTAGAGTGTAGGGCATAGAGTGTAGAGTGTAGGGTATAGAGTGTATGGTATAGAGTGTAGAGTATAGAGTGTAGGGTGTAGAGTGTAGGGTATAGAGTGTAGGGTATAGAGTGTAGGGTTTAGAGTGTAGGGAATAGAGTGTTGAGTGTAAGGTACAGAGTGTAGAGTGTAGGGCATAGAGTGTAGAGTGTAGGGTATAGAGTGTAGGGTATAGAGTGTAGGGTATAGAGTGTAGGGTATACAGTGTAGGGTATAGAGTGTAGAGTGTAGGGTATAGAGTGTAGAGTGTAGGGTATAGAGTGTAGAGTGTAGGGCATAGAGTGTAGATTGTAGGGTATAGAGTGTAGGGTATAGAGTGTAGGGTATAGAGTGTAGGGTATAGAGTGTAGAGTGTAGGGTAGAGAGTGTAGAGTGTAGGGTATAGAGTGTAGGGTATAGAGTGTAGGGTATAGAGTGTAGAGTGTAGGGATTAGAGTGTAGGGTATAGAGTGTAGGGTGTGGAGTGTAGGGTATAGAGTGTAGAGTGTAGGGATTAGAGTGTAGGGTATAGAGTGTAGGGTATAGAGTGTAGGGTACAGAGTGTAGGGAATAGAGTGTAGAGTGTAAGGTATAGAGTGTAGAGTATAGGGTATAGAGTGTAGGGTATAGAGTGTAGGGTATAGAGTGTAGGGTATAGAGTGTAGGGTATAGAGTGTAGGGAATAGAGTGTAGAGTGTAAGGTATAGAGTGTAGAGTGTAGGGTATAGAGTGTAAGGTATAGAGTGTAGAGTGTAGGGATTAGAGTGTAGGGTATAGAGTGTAGGGTGTAGAGTGTAGGGCATAGAGTGTAGAGTGTAGGGTATAGAGTGTATGGTATAGAGTGTAGAGTATAGAGTGTAGGGTGTAGAGTGTAGGGTATAGAGTGTAGGGTATAGAGTGTAGGGAATAGAGTGTAGAGTGTAAGGTATAGAGTGTAGAGTGTAGGGTATCGAGTGTAGGGTATAGAGTGTAGAGTGTAGGGATTAGAGTGTAGGGTATAGAGTGTAGGGTATAGTGTGTAGGGTATAGAGTGTAGAGTGTAGGGTATAGAGTGTAGAGTGTAGGGTATAGAGTGTAGGGTATAGAGTGTAGAGTGTAGGGTATAGAGTGTATGCTATAGAGTGTATGGTGTAGAGTGTATGGTATAGAGTGTAGGGTATACAGTGTAGAGTGTATGGTATAGAGTGTAGGGTGTAGAGTGTAGGGTATAGAGTGTATGTTATAGAGTGTAGGGTATAGAGTGTAGGGTAGTGAGTGTAGAGTGTAGGGTATAGAGTGTAGGGTATAGAGTGTAGGGTATAGAGTGTAGAGTGTAGGGATTAGAGTGTAGGGTATAGAGTGTAGTGTGTAGAATGTAGGGTATGGAGTGTAGAGTGTAGGGTATAGAGTGTATGGTATAGAGTGTAGGGTATAGAGTGTAGGGTGTAGAGTGTAGGGTATAGAGTGTAGGGTATAGAGTGTAGGGTATAGAGTGTAGGGAATAGAGTGTAGAGTGTAAGGTATAGAGTGTAGAGTATAGGGTATAGAGTGTAGGGTATAGAGTGTAGAGTGTAGGGATTAGAGTGTAGGGTATAGAGTGTAGGGTGTAGAGTGTAGGGTATAGAGTGTAGGGTATAGAGTGTATGGTATAGAGTGTAGGGTATAGAGTGTAGGGTGTAGAGTGTAGGGTATAGAGTGTAGGGTATAGAGTGTAGGGTATAGAGTGTAGGGTATAGAGTGTAGGGAATCGAGTGTAGAGTGTAAGGTATAGAGTGTAGAGTGTAGGGTATAGAGTGTAGGGTATAGACTGTAGGGTATAGAGTGTAGGGTATAGATTGTAGGCTATAGAGTGTAGGGCATAGAGTGTAGGGTATAGAGTGTAGGGTATAGAGTGTAGAGTGTAGGGTATAGTGTGTAGGGTATAGAGTGCAGGTTGTAGAGTGTAGGGTATAGAGTGTAGGGTATAGAGTGTAGAGTGTAGGGTATAGAGTGTATGCTATAGAGTGTATGGTGTAGAGTGTATGGTATAGAGTGTAGGGTATAGAGTGTAGAGTGTAGGGTATAGAGTGTAGGGTATAGAGTGTAGGGTATAGAGTGTATGTTATAGAGTGTAGGGTATAGAGTGTAGAGTGTAGGGTATAGAGTTTAGAGTGTAGGGTATAGAGTGTAGAGTATAGAGTGTAAGGTATAGAGTGTAGGGTGTAGAGTGTAGGGTATAGATTGTAGGGTATAGAGTGTAGGGTATAGAGTGTACGGTATAGAGTGTAGGGTATGGAGTGTATGGTATAGAGTGTAGGGTATAGAGTGTAGGGTATAGAGTGTAGGGTATAAAGTGTAGAGTGTAGGGTATAGCGTGTAGAGTGTAGGGTATAGATTGTATGGTATAGAGTGTAGGGTATAGAATGTAGGGTGTAGAGTGTTGGGTATAGAGTGTAGGGTATAGAGTGTAGGGTATAGAGTGTAGGGAATAGAGTGTAGAGTGTAAGGTATAGAGTGTAGAGTGTAGGGTATAGAGTGTAGGGTATAGAGTGTAGAGTGTAGGGATTAGAGTGTAGGGTATAGAATGTAGGGTATAGAGTGTATGGTATAGAGTGTAGAGTGTAGGGTATAGAGTGTAGAGTGTAGGGTATAGAGTGTAGGGTATAGAGTGTAGGGTATAGAGTGTAGGGTAGAGTGTGTAGAGTGTAGGGTATAGAGTGTAGGGTATAGAGTGTAGAGTGTAGGGATTAGAGTGTAGGGTATAGAGTGTAGGGTGTAGAGTGTAGGGTATAGAGTGTAGAGTGTAGGGTATAGAGTGTATGGTATAGAGTGTAGGGTATAGAGTGTAGGGTGTAGAGTGTAGGGTATAGAGTGTAGGGTATAGAGTGTAGGGTATAGAGTGTAGGGAATAGAGTGTAGAGTGTAAGGTATAGAGTGTAGAGTGTAGGGTATAGAGTGTAGGGTATAGAGTGTAGGGTACAGAGTGTAGGGAATAGAGTGTAGAGTGTAAGGTATAGAGTGTAGAGTATAGGGTATAGAGTGTAGGGTATAGAGTGTAGGGTATAGAGTGTAGGGTATAGAGTGTAGGGTATAGAGTGTAGGGAATAGAGTGTAGAGTGTAAGGTATAGAGTGTAGAGTGTAGGGTATAGAGTGTAAGGTATAGAGTGTAGAGTGTAGGGATTAGAGTGTAGGGTATAGAGTGTAGGGTGTAGAGTGTAGGGCATAGAGTGTAGAGTGTAGGGTATAGAGTGTATGGTATAGAGTGTAGAGTATAGAGTGTAGGGTGTAGAGTGTAGGGTATAGAGTGTAGGGTATAGAGTGTAGGGAATAGAGTGTAGAGTGTAAGGTATAGAGTGTAGAGTGTAGGGTATCGAGTGTAGGGTATAGAGTGTAGAGTGTAGGGATTAGAGTGTAGGGTATAGAGTGTAGGGTATAGTGTGTAGGGTATAGAGTGTAGAGTGTAGGGTATAGAGTGTAGAGTGTAGGGTATAGAGTGTAGGGTATAGAGTGTAGAGTGTAGGGTATAGAGTGTATGCTATAGAGTGTATGGTGTAGAGTGTATGGTATAGAGTGTAGGGTATACAGTGTAGAGTGTATGGTATAGAGTGTAGGGTGTAGAGTGTAGGGTATAGAGTGTATGTTATAGAGTGTAGGGTATAGAGTGTAGGGTAGTGAGTGTAGAGTGTAGGGTATAGAGTGTAGGGTATAGAGTGTAGGGTATAGAGTGTAGAGTGTAGGGATTAGAGTGTAGGGTATAGAGTGTAGTGTGTAGAATGTAGGGTATGGAGTGTAGAGTGTAGGGTATAGAGTGTATGGTATAGAGTGTAGGGTATAGAGTGTAGGGTGTAGAGTGTAGGGTATAGAGTGTAGGGTATAGAGTGTAGGGTATAGAGTGTAGGGAATAGAGTGTAGAGTGTAAGGTATAGAGTGTAGAGTATAGGGTATAGAGTGTAGGGTATAGAGTGTAGAGTGTAGGGATTAGAGTGTAGGGTATAGAGTGTAGGGTGTAGAGTGTAGGGTATAGAGTGTAGGGTATAGAGTGTATGGTATAGAGTGTAGGGTATAGAGTGTAGGGTGTAGAGTGTAGGGTATAGAGTGTAGGGTATAGAGTGTAGGGTATAGAGTGTAGGGTATAGAGTGTAGGGAATCGAGTGTAGAGTGTAAGGTATAGAGTGTAGAGTGTAGGGTATAGAGTGTAGGGTATAGACTGTAGGGTATAGAGTGTAGGGTATAGATTGTAGGCTATAGAGTGTAGGGCATAGAGTGTAGGGTATAGAGTGTAGGGTATAGAGTGTAGAGTGTAGGGTATAGTGTGTAGGGTATAGAGTGCAGGTTGTAGAGTGTAGGGTATAGAGTGTAGGGTATAGAGTGTAGAGTGTAGGGTATAGAGTGTATGCTATAGAGTGTATGGTGTAGAGTGTATGGTATAGAGTGTAGGGTATAGAGTGTAGAGTGTAGGGTATAGAGTGTAGGGTATAGAGTGTAGGGTATAGAGTGTATGTTATAGAGTGTAGGGTATAGAGTGTAGAGTGTAGGGTATAGAGTTTAGAGTGTAGGGTATAGAGTGTAAGGTATAGAGTGTAGGGTGTAGAGTGTAGGGTATAGATTGTAGGGTATAGAGTGTAGGGTATAGAGTGTACGGTATAGAGTGTAGGGTATGGAGTGTATGGTATAGAGTGTAGGGTATAGAGTGTAGGGTATAGAGTGTAGGGTATAAAGTGTAGAGTGTAGGGTATAGCGTGTAGAGTGTAGGGTATAGATTGTATGGTATAGAGTGTAGGGTATAGAATGTAGGGTGTAGAGTGTTGGGTATAGAGTGTAGGGTATAGAGTGTAGGGTATAGAGTGTAGGGTATAGAGTGTAGGGAATAGAGTGTAGAGTGTAAGGTATAGAGTGTAGAGTGTAGGGTATAGAGTGTAGGGTATAGAGTGTAGAGTGTAGGGATTAGAGTGTAGGGTATAGAATGTAGGGTATAGAGTGTATGGTATAGAGTGTAGAGTGTAGGGTATAGAGTGTAGAGTGTAGGGTATAGAGTGTAGGGTATAGAGTGTAGGGTATAGAGTGTAGGGTAGAGTGTGTAGAGTGTAGGGTATAGAGTGTAGGGTATAGAGTGTAGAGTGTAGGGATTAGAGTGTAGGGTATAGAGTGTAGGGTGTAGAGTGTAGGGTATAGAGTGTAGAGTGTAGGGTATAGAGTGTATGGTATAGAGTGTAGGGTATAGAGTGTAGGGTGTAGAGTGTAGGGTATAGAGTGTAGGGTATAGAGTGTAGGGTATAGAGTGTAGGGAATAGAGTGTAGAGTGTAAGGTATAGAGTGTAGAGTGTAGGGTATAGAGTGTAGGGTATAGAGTGTAGAGTGAAGGGATTAGAGTGTAGGGTATAGAGTGTAGGATGTAGAGTGTAGGGTATAGAGTGTAGAGTGTAGGGTATAGAGTGTATGGTACAGAGTGTAGGGTATAGAGTGTAGGGTATAGTGTGTAGGGTATAGAGTGTAGAGTGTAGGGTATAGAGTGTAGAGTGTAGGGTATAGAGTGTAGGGTATAGAGTGTAGGATATAGAGTGTAGGGCATAGAGTGTAGGGTATAGAGTGTAGGGTATAGAGTGTAGAGTGTAGGGTATAGAGTGTAGGGTATAGAGTGTAGGGTATAGAGTGTAGAGTGTAGGGTATAGAGTGTAGGGTATAGAGTGTAGGGTATAGAGTGTAGGGTATAGAGTGTAGGGCATAGAGTGTAGGGTATAGAGTGTAGGGTATAGAGTGTAGAGTGTAGGGTATAGAGTGTAGGGTATAGAGTGTAGCGTATAGAGTGTAGAGTGTAGGGCATAGAGTGTAGAGTGTAGGGTATAGAGTGTAGGGTATAGAGTGTAGGGTAGAGAGTGTAGGGTAGAGAGTGTAGAGTGTAGGGATTAGAGTGTAGGGTATAGAGTGTAGGGTGTAGAGTGTAGGGCATAGAGTGTAGAGTGTAGGGTATAGAGTGTATGGTATAGAGTGTAGAGTATAGAGTGTAGGGTGTAGAGTGTAGGGTATAGAGTGTAGGGTATAGAGTGTAGGGTTTAGAGTGTAGGGAATAGAGTGTTGAGTGTAGGGTACAGAGTGTAGAGTGTAGGGCATAGAGTGTAGAGTGTAGGGTATAGAGTGTAGTGTATAGAGTGTAGGGTATAGAGTGTAGGGTATACAGTGTAGGGTATAGAGTGTAGAGTGTAGGGTATAGAGTGTAGAGTGTAGGGTATAGAGTGTAGAGTGTAGGGTATAGAGTGTAGGGTATAGAGTGTAGGGTATAGAGTGTAGGGTATAGAGTGTAGGGCATAGAGTGTAGGGTATAGAGTGTAGGGTATAGAGTGTAGAGTGTAGGGTATAGAGTGTAGGGTATAGAGTGTAGCGTATAGAGTGTAGAGTGTAGGGCATAGAGTGTAGAGTGTAGGGTATAGAGTGTAGGGTATAGAGTGTAGGGTAGAGAGTGTAGGGTAGAGAGTGTAGAGTGTAGGGATTAGAGTGTAGGGTATAGAGTGTAGGGTGTAGAGTGTAGGGCATAGAGTGTAGAGTGTAGGGTATAGAGTGTATGGTATAGAGTGTAGAGTATAGAGTGTAGGGTGTAGAGTGTAGGGTATAGAGTGTAGGGTATAGAGTGTAGGGTTTAGAGTGTAGGGAATAGAGTGTTGAGTGTAAGGTACAGAGTGTAGAGTGTAGGGCATAGAGTGTAGAGTGTAGGGTATAGAGTGTAGTGTATAGAGTGTAGGGTATAGAGTGTAGGGTATACAGTGTAGGGTATAGAGTGTAGAGTGTAGGGTATAGAGTGTAGAGTGTAGGGTATAGAGTGTAGAGTGTAGGGCATAGAGTGTAGATTGTAGGGTATAGAGTGTAGGGTATAGAGTGTAGGGTATAGAGTGTAGGGTATAGAGTGTAGAGTGTAGGGTAGAGAGTGTAAAGTGTAGGGTATAGAGTGTAGGGTATAGAGTGTAGGGTATAGAGTGTAGAGTGTAGGGATTAGAGTGTAGGGTATAGAGTGTAGGGTGTGGAGTGTAGGGTATAGAGTGTAGAGTGTAGGGATTAGAGTGTAGGGTATAGAGTGTAGGGTATAGAGTGTAGGGTACAGAGTGTAGGGAATAGAGTGTAGAGTGTAAGGTATAGAGTGTAGAGTATAGGGTATAGAGTGTAGGGTATAGAGTGTAGGGTATAGAGTGTAGGGTATAGAGTGTAGGGTATAGAGTGTAGGGAATAGAGTGTAGAGTGTAAGGTATAGAGTGTAGAGTGTAGGGTATAGAGTGTAAGGTATAGAGTGTAGAGTGTAGGGATTAGAGTGTAGGGTATAGAGTGTAGGGTGTAGAGTGTAGGGCATAGAGTGTAGAGTGTAGGGTATAGAGTGTATGGTATAGAGTGTAGAGTATAGAGTGTAGGGTGTAGAGTGTAGGGTATAGAGTGTAGGGTATAGAGTGTAGGGTATAGAGTGTAGGGAATAGAGTGTAGAGTGTAAGGTATAGAGTGTAGAGTGTAGGGTATAGAGTGTAGGGTATAGAGTGTAGAGTGTAGGGATTAGAGTGTAGGGTATAGAGTGTAGGGTATAGTGTGTAGGGTATAGAGTGTAGAGTGTAGGGTATAGAGTGTAGAGTGTAGGGTATAGAGTGTAGGGTATAGAGTGTAGAGTGTAGGGTATAGAGTGTATGCTATAGAGTGTATGGTGTAGAGTGTATGGTATAGAGTGTAGGGTATACAGTGTAGAGTGTATGGTATAGAGTGTAGGGTGTAGAGTGTAGGGTATAGAGTGTATGTTATAGAGTGTAGGGTATAGAGTGTAGGGTAGAGAGTGTAGAGTGTAGGGTATAGAGTGTAGGGTATAGAGTGTAGGGTATAGAGTGCAGAGTGTAGGGATTAGAGTGTAGGGTATAGAGTGTAGTGTGTAGAATGTAGGGTATAGAGTGTAGAGTGTAGGGTATAGAGTGTATGGTATAGAGTGTAGGGTGTAGAGTGTAGGGTGTAGAGTGTAGGGTATAGAGTGTAGGGTATAGAGTGTAGGGTATAGAGTGTAGGGAATAGAGTGTAGAGTGTAGGGTATAGAGTGTAGAGTATAGGGTATAGAGTGTAGGGTATAGAGTGTAGAGTGTAGGGATTAGAGTGTAGGGTATAGAGTGTAGGGTGTAGAGTGTAGGGTATAGAGTGTAGAGTGTAGGGTATAGACTGTATGGTATAGAGTGTAGGGTATAGAGTGTAGGGTGTAGAGTGTAGGGTATAGAGTGTAGGGTATAGAGTGTAGGGTATAGAGTGTAGGGTATAGAGTGTAGGGAATCGAGTGTAGAGTGTAAGGTATAGAGTGTAGAGTGTAGGGTATAGAGTGTAGGGTATAGACTGTAGGGTATAGAGTGTAGGGTATAAATTGTAGGCTATAGAGTGTAGGGCATAGAGTGTAGGGTATAGAGTGTAGGGTATAGAGTGTAGGGTATAGAGTGTAGGGTATAGAGTGTAGAGTGTAGGGTATAGTGTGTAGGGTATAGAGTGCAGGTTGTAGAGTGTAGGGTATAGAGTGTAGGGTATAGAGTGTAGAGTGTAGGGTATAGAGTGTATGCTATAGAGTGTATGGTGTAGAGTGTATGGTATAGAGTGTAGGGTATAGAGTGTAGAGTGTAGGGTATAGAGTGTAGGGTATAGAGTGTAGGGTATAGAGTGTATGTTATAGAGTGTAGGGTATAGAGTGTAGAGTGTAGGGTATAGAGTTTAGAGTGTAGGGTATAGAGTGTAGGGTATAGAGTGTAAGGTATAGAGTGTAGGGTGTAGAGTGTAGGGTATAGATTGTAGGGTATAGAGTGCAGGGTATAGAGTGTACGGTATAGAGTGTAGGGTATGGAGTGTATGGTATAGAGTGTAGGGTATAGAGTGTAGGGTATAGAGTGTAGGGTATAAAGTGTAGAGTGTAGGGTATAGCGTGTAGAGTGTAGGGTATAGAGTGTAGGGTATAGAGTGTAGGGTATAGAGTGTAGGGTATAGAGTGTAGAGTGTAGGGTATAGAGTGTATGGTATAGAGTGTAGGGTATAGAATGTAGGGTGTAGAGTGTTGGGTATAGAGTGTATGGTATAGAGTGTAGGGTATAGAGTGTAGGGTATAGAGTGTAGGGAATAGAGTGTAGAGTGTAAGGTATAGAGTGTAGAGTGTAGGGTATAGAGTGTAGGGTATAGAGTGTAGGGTATAGAGTGTAGAGTGTAGGGTATAGAGTGTAGAGTGTAGGGTATAGAGTGTAGGGTATAGAGTGTAGGGTATAGAGTGTAGGGTAGAGTGTGTAGAGTGTAGGGTATAGAGTGTAGGGTATAGAGTGTAGGGTATAGAGTGTAGAGTGTAGGGATTAGAGTGTAGAGTATAGAGTGTAGGGTGTAGAGTGTAGGGTATAGAGTGTAGAGTGTAGTGTATAGAGTGTATGGTGTAGAGTGTAGGGTATAGAGTGTAGGGTATAGAGTGTAGGGTATAGAGTGTAGGGAATAGAGTGTAGAGTGTAAGGTATAGAGTGTAGAGTGTAGGGTATAGAGTGTAGGGTATAGAGTGTAGAGTGAAGGGATTAGAGTGTAGGGTATAGAGTGTAGGGTGTAGAGTGTAGGGTATAGAGTGTAGAGTGTAGGGTATAGAGTGTATGGTATAGAGTGTAGGGTATAGAGTGTAGGGTGTAGAGTGTAGGGTATAGAGTGTAGGGTATAGAGTGTAGGGTATAGAGTGTAGGGAATAGAGTGTAGAGTGTAAGGTATAGAGTGTAGAGTGTAGGGTATAGAGTGTAGGGTATAGACTGTAGGGTATAGAGTGTAGGGTATAGAGTGTAGGGTATAGATTGTAGAGTGTAGGCTATAGAGTGTAGGGTATAGAGTGTAGAGTGTAGGGTATAGAGTGTAGGGTATAGAGTGTAGGGTATAGAGTGTAGGGTATAGAGTGTAGAGTGTAGGGTATAGTGTGTAGGGTATAGAGTGCAGGGTGTAGAGTGTAGGGTATAGAGTGTAGGGTATAGAGTGTAGAGTGTAGGGTATAGAGTGTACGCAATAGAGTGTATGGTGTAGAGTGTATGGTATAGAGTGTAGGGTATAGATTGTAGAGTGTATGGTATAGAGTGTAGGGTATAGAGTGTAGGGTATAGAGTGTATGTTATAGAGTGTAGGGTATAGAGTGTAGGGTAGAGAGTGTAGAGTGTAGGGTATAGAGTGTAGGGTATAGAGTGTAGGGTATAGAGTGTATGTTATAGAGTGTAGGCTATAGAGTGTAGGGTATAGAGTGTAGAGTGTCGGGATTAGAGTGTAGGGTATAGAGTGTGGGATGTAGAGTGTAGGGTATAGAGTGTAGAGTGTAGGATATAGAGTGTATGGTATAGAGTGTAGGGTATAGAGTGTAGGGTGTAGAGTGTAGGGTATAGAGTGTAGGGAATAGAGTGTAGGGTATAGAGTGTAGGGTATAGAGTGTAGGGTGTAGAGTGTAGGGTATAGAGTGTATGGTATAGAGTGTAGGGTATAGAATGTATGGTATAGAGTGTAGAGTGTAGGATATAGAGTGTAGGGTATAGAGTGTAGAGTGTAGGGTATAGAGTGTAGGGTACAGAGTGTAGGGAATAGAGTGTAGAGTGTAAGGTATAGAGTGTAGAGTATAGGGTATAGAGTGTAGGGTATAGAGTGTAGGGTATAGAGTGTAGGGTATAGAGTGTAGGGTATAGAGTGTAGGGAATAGAGTGTAGAGTGTAAGGTATAGAGTGTAGAGTGTAGGGTATAGAGTGTAAGGTATAGAGTGTAGAGTGTAGGGATTAGAGTGTAGGGTATAGAGTGTAGGGTGTAGAGTGTAGGGCATAGAGTGTAGAGTGTAGGGTATAGAGTGTATGGTATAGAGTGTAGAGTATAGAGTGTAGGGTGTAGAGTGTAGGGTATAGAGTGTAGGGTATAGAGTGTAGGGTATAGAGTGTAGGGAATAGAGTGTAGAGTGTAAGGTATAGAGTGTAGAGTGTAGGGTATAGAGTGTAGGGTATAGAGTGTAGAGTGTAGGGATTAGAGTGTAGGGTATAGAGTGTACGGCATAGTGTGTAGGGTATAGAGTGTAGAGTGTAGGGTATAGAGTGTAGAGTGTAGGGTATAGAGTGTAGGGTATAGAGTGTAGAGTGTAGGGTATAGAGTGTATGTTATAGAGTGTAGGGTATAGAGTGTAGAGTGTAGGGTATAGAGTTTAGAGTGTAGGGTATAGAGTGTAGGGTATAGAGTGTAAGGTATAGAGTGTAGGGTGTAGAGTGTAGGGTATAGATTGTAGGGTATAGAGTGTAGGGTATAGAGTGTACGGTATAGAGTGTAGGGTATGGAGTGTATGGTATAGAGTGTAGGGTATAGAGTGTAGGGTATAGAGTGTAGGGTATAAAGTGTAGAGTGTAGGGTATAGCGTGTAGAGTGTAGGGTATAGAGTGTAGGGTATAGAGTGTAGGGTATAGAGTGTAGGGTATAGAGTGTAGAGTGTAGGGTATAGAGTGTATGGTATAGAGTGTAGGGTATAGAGTGTAGGGTGTAGAGTGTTGGGTATAGAGTGTAGGGTATAGAGTGTAGGGTATAGAGTGTAGGGTATAGAGTGTAGGGAATAGAGTGTAGAGTGTAAGGTATAGAGTGTAGAGTGTAGGGTATAGAGTGTAGGGTATAGAGTGTAGGGTATAGAGTGTAGAGTGTAGGGTATAGAGTGTAGAGTGTAGGGTATAGAGTGTAGGGTATAGAGTGTAGGGTATAGAGTGTAGGGTAGAGTGTGTAGAGTGTAGGGTATAGAGTGTAGGGTATAGAGTGTAGGGTATAGAGTGTAGAGTGTAGGGATTAGAGTGTAGAGTATAGAGTGTAGGGTGTAGAGTGTAGGGTATAGAGTGTAGAGTGTAGTGTATAGAGTGTATGGTATAGAGTGTAGGGTGTAGAGTGTAGGGTATAGAGTGTAGGGTATAGAGTGTAGGGTATAGAGTGTAGGGAATAGAGTGTAGAGTGTAAGGTATAGAGTGTAGAGTGTAGGGTATAGAGTGTAGGGTATAGAGTGTAGAGTGAAGGGATTAGAGTGTAGGGTATAGAGTGTAGGGTGTAGAGTGTAGGGTATAGAGTGTAGAGTGTAGGGTATAGAGTGTATGGTATAGAGTGTAGGGTATAGAGTGTAGGGTGTAGAGTGTAGGGTATAGAGTGTAGGGTATAGAGTGTAGGGTATAGAGTGTAGGGTATAGAGTGTAGGGAATAGAGTGTAGAGTGTAAGGTATAGAGTGTAGAGTGTAGGGTATAGAGTGTAGGGTATAGACTGTAGGGTATAGAGTGTAGGGTATAGAGTGTAGGGTATAGATTGTAGAGTGTAGGCTATAGAGTGTAGGGTATAGAGTGTAGAGTGTAGGGTATAGAGTGTAGGGTATAGAGTGTAGGGTATAGAGTGTAGGGTATAGAGTGTAGAGTGTAGGGTATAGTGTGTAGGGTATAGAGTGCAGGGTGTAGAGTGTAGGGTATAGAGTGTAGGGTATAGAGTGTAGAGTGTAGGGTATAGAGTGTACGCAATAGAGTGTATGGTGTAGAGTGTATGGTATAGAGTGTAGGGTATAGATTGTAGAGTGTATGGTATAGAGTGTAGGGTATAGAGTGTAGGGTATAGAGTGTATGTTATAGAGTGTAGGGTATAGAGTGTAGGGTAGAGAGTGTAGAGTGTAGGGTATAGAGTGTAGGGTATAGAGTGTAGGGTATAGATTGTAGAGTGTAGGCTATAGAGTGTAGGGTATAGAGTGTAGAGTGTCGGGATTAGAGTGTAGGGTATAGAGTGTGGGATGTAGAGTGTAGGGTATAGAGTGTAGAGTGTAGGATATAGAGTGTATGGTATAGAGTGTAGGGTATAGAGTGTAGGGTGTAGAGTGTAGGGTATAGAGTGTAGGGAATAGAGTGTAGGGTATAGAGTGTAGGGTATAGAGTGTAGGGTGTAGAGTGTAGGGTATAGAGTGTATGGTATAGAGTGTAGGGTATAGAATGTATGGTATAGAGTGTAGAGTGTAGGATATAGAGTGTAGGGTATAGAGTGTAGAGTGTAGGGTATAGAGTGTAGGGTACAGAGTGTAGGGAATAGAGTGTAGAGTGTAAGGTATAGAGTGTAGAGTATAGGGTATAGAGTGTAGGGTATAGAGTGTAGGGTATAGAGTGTAGGGTATAGAGTGTAGGGTATAGAGTGTAGGGAATAGAGTGTAGAGTGTAAGGTATAGAGTGTAGAGTGTAGGGTATAGAGTGTAAGGTATAGAGTGTAGAGTGTAGGGATTAGAGTGTAGGGTATAGAGTGTAGGGTGTAGAGTGTAGGGCATAGAGTGTAGAGTGTAGGGTATAGAGTGTATGGTATAGAGTGTAGAGTATAGAGTGTAGGGTGTAGAGTGTAGGGTATAGAGTGTAGGGTATAGAGTGTAGGGTATAGAGTGTAGGGAATAGAGTGTAGAGTGTAAGGTATAGAGTGTAGAGTGTAGGGTATAGAGTGTAGGGTATAGAGTGTAGAGTGTAGGGATTAGAGTGTAGGGTATAGAGTGTAGGGTATAGTGTGTAGGGTATAGAGTGTAGAGTGTAGGGTATAGAGTGTAGAGTGTAGGGTATAGAGTGTAGGGTATAGAGTGTAGAGTGTAGGGTATAGAGTGTATGCTATAGAGTGTATGGTGTAGAGTGTATGGTATAGAGTGTAGGGTATACAGTGTAGAGTGTATGGTATAGAGTGTAGGGTGTAGAGTGTAGGGTATAGAGTGTATGTTATAGAGTGTAGGGTATAGAGTGTAGGGTAGAGAGTGTAGAGTGTAGGGTATAGAGTGTAGGGTATAGAGTGTAGGGTATAGAGTGTAGAGTGTAGGGATTAGAGTGTAGGGTATAGAGTGTAGTGTGTAGAATGTAGGGTATAGAGTGTAGAGTGTAGGGTATAGAGTGTATGGTATAGAGTGTAGGGTATAGAGTGTAGGGTGTAGAGTGTAGGGTATAGAGTGTAGGGTATAGAGTGTAGGGTATAGAGTGTAGGGAATAGAGTGTAGAGTGTAAGGTATAGAGTGTAGAGTATAGGGTATAGAGTGTAGGGTATAGAGTGTAGAGTGTAGGGATTAGAGTGTAGGGTATAGAGTGTAGGGTGTAGAGTGTAGGGTATAGAGTGTAGAGTGTAGGGTATAGAGTGTATGGTATAGAGTGTAGGGTATAGAGTGTAGGGTGTAGAGTGTAGGGTATAGAGTGTAGTGTATAGAGTGTAGGGTATAGAGTGTAGGGTATAGAGTGTAGGGAATCGAGTGTAGAGTGTAAGGTATAGAGTGTAGAGTGTAGGGTATAGAGTGTAGGGTATAGACTGTAGGGTATAGAGTGTAGGGTATAGATTGTAGGCTATAGAGTGTAGGGCATAGAGTGTAGGGTATAGAGTGTAGGGTATAGAGTGTAGGGTATAGAGTGTAGGGTATAGAGTGTAGAGTGTAGGGTATAGTGTGTAGGGTATAGAGTGCAGGTTGTAGAGTGTAGGGTATAGAGTGTAGGGTATAGAGTGTAGAGTGTAGGGTATAGAGTGTATGCTATAGAGTGTATGGTGTAGAGTGTATGGTATAGAGTGTAGGGTATAGAGTGTAGAGTGTAGGGTATAGAGTGTAGGGTATAGAGTGTAGGGTATAGAGTGTATGTTATAGAGTGTAGGGTATAGAGTGTAGAGTGTAGGGTATAGAGTTTAGAGTGTAGGGTATAGAGTGTAGGGTATAGAGTGTAAGGTATAGAGTGTAGGGTGTAGAGTGTAGGGTATAGATTGTAGGGTATAGAGTGTAGGGTATAGAGTGTACGGTATAGAGTGTAGGGTATGGAGTGTATGGTATAGAGTGTAGGGTATAGAGTGTAGGGTATAGAGTGTAGGGTATAGAGTGTAGGGTATAAAGTGTAGAGTGTAGGGTATAGCGTGTAGAGTGTAGGGTATAGAGTGTAGGGTATAGAGTGTAGGGTATAGAGTGTAGGGTATAGAGTGTAGAGTGTAGGGTATAGAGTGTATGGTATAGAGTGTAGGGTATAGAGTGTAGGGTGTAGAGTGTTGGGTATAGAGTGTAGGGTATAGAGTGTAGGGTATAGAGTGTAGGGTATAGAGTGTAGGGAATAGAGTGTAGAGTGTAAGGTATAGAGTGTAGAGTGTAGGGTATAGAGTGTAGGGTATAGAGTGTAGGGTATAGAGTGTAGAGTGTAGGGTATAGAGTGTAGAGTGTAGGGTATAGAGTGTAGGGTATAGAGTGTAGGGTATAGAGTGTAGGGTAGAGTGTGTAGAGTGTAGGGTATAGAGTGTAGGGTATAGAGTGTAGGGTATAGAGTGTAGAGTGTAGGGATTAGAGTGTAGAGTATAGAGTGTAGGGTGTAGAGTGTAGGGTATAGAGTGTAGAGTGTAGTGTATAGAGTGTATGGTATAGAGTGTAGGGTGTAGAGTGTAGGGTATAGAGTGTAGGGTATAGAGTGTAGGGTATAGAGTGTAGGGAATAGAGTGTAGAGTGTAAGGTATAGAGTGTAGAGTGTAGGGTATAGAGTGTAGGGTATAGAGTGTAGAGTGAAGGGATTAGAGTGTAGGGTATAGAGTGTAGGGTGTAGAGTGTAGGGTATAGAGTGTAGAGTGTAGGGTATAGAGTGTATGGTATAGAGTGTAGGGTATAGAGTGTAGGGTGTAGAGTGTAGGGTATAGAGTGTAGGGTATAGAGTGTAGGGTATAGAGTGTAGGGTATAGAGTGTAGGGAATAGAGTGTAGAGTGTAAGGTATAGAGTGTAGAGTGTAGGGTATAGAGTGTAGGGTATAGACTGTAGGGTATAGAGTGTAGGGTATAGAGTGTAGGGTATAGATTGTAGAGTGTAGGCTATAGAGTGTAGGGTATAGAGTGCAGAGTGTAGGGTATAGAGTGTAGGGTATAGAGTGTAGGGTATAGAGTGTAGAGTGTAGGGTATAGTGTGTAGGGTATAGAGTGCAGGGTGTAGAGTGTAGGGTATAGAGTGTAGGGTATAGAGTGTAGAGTGTAGGGTATAGAGTGTACGCAATAGAGTGTATGGTGTAGAGTGTATGGTATAGAGTGTAGGGTATAGATTGTAGAGTGTATGGTATAGAGTGTAGGGTATAGAGTGTATGTTATAGAGTGTAGGGTATAGAGTGTAGGGTAGAGAGTTTAGAGTGTAGGGTATAGAGTGTAGGGTATAGAGTGTAGGGTATAGATTGTAGAGTGTAGGCTATAGAGTGTAGGGTATAGAGTGTAGAGTGTCGGGATTATAGTGTAGGGTATAGAGTGTAGGATGTAGAGTGTAGGGTATAGAGTGTAGAGTGTAGGATATAGAGTGTAGGGTATAGAGTGTAGAGTGTAGGGTATAGAGTGTAGGGTATAGAGTGTAGGGTATAGAGTGTAGGGTATAGAGTGTAGAGTGTAGGGTATAGTGTGTAGGGTATAGAGTGCAGGGTGTAGAGTGTAGGGTATAGAGTGTAGGGTATAGAGTGTAGAGTGTAGGGTATAGAGTGTATGCTATAGAGTGTATGGTGTAGAGTGTATGGTATAGAGTGTAGGGTATAGAGTGTTGAGTGTATGGTATAGAGTGTAGAGTGTAGAGTGTAGGGTATAGAGTGTATGTTATAGAGTGTAGGGTATAGAGTGTAGGGTAGAGAGTGTAGAGTGTAGGGTATAGAGTGTAGGGTATAGAGTGTAGGGTATAGAGTGTAGAGTGTAGGGATTAGAGTGTAGGGTATAGAGTGTAGTGTGTAGAGTGTAGGGTATAGAGTGTAGAGTGTAGGTTATAGAGTGTATGGTATAGAGTGTAGGGTATAGAGTGTAGGGTGTAGAGTGTAGGGTATAGAGTGTAGGGTATAGAGTGTAAGGTATAGAGTGTAGGGAATAGAGTGTAGAGTGTAAGGTATAGAGTGTAGAGTATAGGGTATAGAGTGTAGGGTATAGAGTGTAGAGTGTAGGGATTAGAGTGTAGGGTATAGAGTGTAGGGTGTAGAGTGTAGGGTATAGAGTGTAGAGTGTAGGGTATAGAGTGTATGGTATAGAGTGTAGGGTATAGAGTGTAGGTTGTAGAGTGTAGGGTATAGAGTGTAGGGTATAGAGTGTAGGGTATAGAGTGTAAGGTATAGAGTGTAGGGAATAGAGTGTAGAGTGTAAGGTATAGAGTGTAGAGTGTAGGGTATAGAGTGTAGGGTATAGACTGTAGGGTATAGAGTGTGGGGTATAGATTGTAGGCTATAGAGTGTAGGGTATAGAGTGTAGGGTATAGATTGTAGGGTATAGAGTGTAGGGTATAGAGTGTAGGGTATAGAGTGTAGAGTGTAGGGTATAGTGTGTAGGGTATAGAGTGCAGGGTGTAGAGTGTAGGGTATAGAGTGTAGGGTATAGAATGTAGAGTGTAGGGTATAGAGTGTATGCTATAGAGTGTATGGTGTAGAGTGTATGGTATAGAGTGTAGGGTATAGAGTGTAGAGTGTAGGGTATAGAGTGTAGGGTATAGAGTGTAGGGTATAGAGTGTATGTTATAGAGTGTAGGGTATAGAGTGTAGAGTGTAGGGTATAGAGTTTAGAGTGTAGGGTATAGAGTGTAGGGTATAGAGTGTAAGGTATAGAGTGTAGGGTGTAGAGTGTAGGGTATAGATTGTAGGGTATAGAGTGTAGGGTATAGAGTGTACGGTATAGAGTGTAGGGTATGGAGTGTATGGTATAGAGTGTAGGGTATAGAGTGTAGGGTATAGAGTGTAGGGTATAGAGTGTAGAGTGTAGGGTATAGAGTGTAGGGTATAGAGTGTAGGGTATACAGTGTAGGGTATACAGTGTAGGGTATAGAGTGTAGGGTATAGAGTGTAGGGTATAGAGTGTAGAGTGTAGGGTATAGAGTTTAGAGTGTAGGGTATAGAGTGTAGGGTATAGAGTGTAAGGTATAGAGTGTAGGGTGTAGAGTGTAGGGTATAGAGTGTAGGGTATAGAGTGTAGGGTATAGAGTGTACGGTATAGAGTGTAGGGTATAGAGTGTATGGTATAGAGTGTAGGGTATAGAGTGTAGGGTATAGAGTGTAGGGTATAGAGTGTATGGTATAGATTGTAGGGTATAGAGTGTAGGGTATAGAGTGTAGGGTATAGAGTGTAGAGTGTAGGGTATAGAGTGTAGAGTGTAGGGTATAGAGTGTAGAGTGTAGGGTATAGATTGTATGGTATAGAGTGTAGGGTATAGAATGTAGGGTGTAGAGTGTTGGGTATAGAGTGTAGGGTATAGAGTGTAGGGTATAGAGTGTAGGGTATAGAGTGTAGGGTATAGAGTGTAGGGAATAGAGTGTAGAGTGTAAGGTATAGAGTGTAGAGTGTAGGGTATAGAGTGTAGGGTATAGAGTGTAGAGTGTAGGGATTAGAGTGTAGGGTATAGAGTGTAGGGTATAGAGTGTAGGGTATAGAGTGTAGAGTGTAGGGTATAGAGTGTAGAGTGTAGGGTATAGAGTGTAGGGTATAGAGTGTAGGGTATAGAGTGTAGGGTAGAGTGTGTAGAGTGTAGGGTATAGAGTGTAGAGTGTAGGGTATAGAGTGTAGAGTGTAGGGTATAGAGTGTAGGGTATAGAGTGTAGGGTATAGAGTGTAGGGTGTAGAGTGTAGGGTATAGAGTGTAGGGTATAGAGTGTAGGGTATAGAGTGTAGGGTATAGAGTGTAGGGTAGAGTGTGTAGAGTGTAGGGTATAGAGTGTAGAGTGTAGGGTAGAGTGTGTAGATTGTAGGGTATAGAGTGTAGGGTATAGAGTGTAGGGTATAGAGTGTAGAGTGTAGGGATTAGAGTGTAGGGTATAGAGTGTAGGGTGTAGAGTGTAGGGTATAGAGTGTAGAGTGTAGGGTATAGAGTGTATGGTATAGAGTGTAGGGTATAGAGTGTAGGGTGTAGAGTGTAGGGTATAGAGTGTAGGGTATAGAGTGTAGGGTATAGAGTGTAAGGTATAGAGTGTAGAGTGCAGGGTATAGAGTGTAGGGTATAGAGTGTAGAGTGAAGGGATTAGAGTGTAGGGTATAGAGTGTAGGGTGTAGAGTGTAGGGTATAGAGTGTAGAGTGTAGGGTATAGAGTGTATGGTACAGAGTGTAGGGTATAGAGTGTAGGGTGTAGAGTGTAGGGCATAGAGTGTAGGGTATAGAGTGTAGGGTATAGAGTGTAGGGTATAGAGTGTAGGGAATAGAATGTAGAGTGTAAGGTATAGAGTGTAGAGTGTAGGGTATAGAGTGTAGGGTATAGACTGTAGGGTATAGAGTGTAGGGTATAGAGTGTAGGGTATAGATTGTAGAGTGTAGGCTATAGAGTGTAGGGTATAGAGTGTAGAGTGTAGGGTATAGAGTGTAGGGTATAGAGTGTAGGGTATAGAGTGTAGGGTATAGAGTGTAGAGTGTAGGGTATAGTGTGTAGGGTATAGAGTGCAGGGTGTAGAGTGTAGGGTATAGAGTGTAGGGTATAGAGTGTAGATTGTAGGGTATAGAATGTATGCTATAGAGTGTATGGTGTAGAGTGTATGGTATAGAGTGTAGGGTAGAGATTGTAGAGTGTAGGGTATAGAGTGTAGGGTATAGAGTGTAGAGTGTCGGGATTAGAGTGTAGGGTATAGAGTGTAGGATGTAGAGTGTAGGGTATAGAGTGTAGAGTGTAGGGTATAGAGTGTATGGTATAGAGTGTAGGGTATAGAGTGTAGGGTGTAGAGTGTAGGGTATAGAGTGTTGGGTATAGAGTGTAGGGTATAGAGTGTAGGGTATAGAGTGTAGGGTGTAGAGTGTAGAGTGTAGGGTATAGAGTGTAGGGTATAGAGTGTAGGGTATAGAGTGTAGAGTGTAGGGATTAGAGTGTAGGGTATAGAGTATAGGGTATAGAGTGTAGAGTGTAGGGTAGAGAGTGTAGGATATAGAGTGTAGAGTGTAGGGTATAGAGTGTAGGGTATAGAGTGTAGAGTGTAGGGTATAGAGTGTAGGGTATAGAGTGTAGGGTATAGAGTGTAGAGTGTAGGGATTAGAGTGTAGGGTATAGAGTGTAGGGTATAGAGTGTAGAGTGTAGGGTAGAGAGTGTAGGATATAGAGTGTAGAGTGTAGGGTATAGAGTGTAGGGTATAGAGTGTAGGGTATAGAGTGTAGGGTATAGAGTGTAGAGTGTAGGGTATAGAGTGTAGGGTATAGAGTGTAGGGTATAGAGTGTAGGGTATAGAGTGTAGGGTGTAGAGTGTAGGGTATAGAGTGTAGGGTATAGAGTGTAGGGTATAGAGTGTAGGGTGTAGAGTGTAGGGTATAGAGTGTATGGTATAGAGTGCAGGGTATAGAATGTATGGTATAGAGTGTAGAGTGTAGGATATAGAGTGTAGGGTATAGAGTGTAGAGTGTAGGGATTAGAGTGTAGGGTATAGAGTGTAGGGTATAGAGTGTAGAGTGTAGGGTAGAGAGTGTAGGATATAGAGTGTAGAGTGTAGGGTATAGAGTGTAGGGTATAGAGTGTAGGGTATAGAGTGTAGGGTTTAGAGTGTAGAGTGTAGGGTATAGAGTGTAGGGTATAGAGTGTATGGTATAGAGTGTAGGGTATAGAGTGTAGGGTGTAGAGTGTAGGGTATAGAGTGTAGGGTATAGAGTGTAGGGTATAGAGTGTAGGGTATAGAGTGTAGGGTGTAGAGTGTAGGGTATAGAGTGTATGGTATAGAGTGTAGGGTATAGAATGTATGTATAGAGTGTAGAGTGTAGGATATAGAGTGTAGGGTATAGAGTGTAGAGTGTAGGGTATAGAGTGTAGGGTATAGAGTGTAGGGTATAGAGTGTAGAGTGTAGGGATTAGAGTGTAGGGTATAGAGTGTAGGGTATAGAGTGTAGAGTGTAGGGTAGAGAGTGTAGGATATAGAGTGTAGAGTGTAGGGTATAGAGTGTAGGGTATAGAGTGTAGGGTATAGAGTGTAGGGTATAGAGTGTAGAGTGTAGGGCATAGAGTGTAGGGTATAGAGTGTAGGGTATAGAGTGTAGAGTGTAGGGTATAGAGTGTAGGGTATAGATTGTAGGGTATAGAGTGTAGGGCATAGAGTGTAGGGTAAAGAGTGTAGGGTGTAGAGTGTAGGGTATAGAGTGTAGGGTATAGAGTGTAGAGTGTAGGGTATAGAGTGTAGGGTATAAAGTGTAGGGTATAGAGTGTAGGGTATAGAGTGTAGGGTATAGAGTGTAGAGTGTAGGGTATAGCGTGTAGAGTGTCGGGTATAGAGTGTAGGGTATAGAGTGTAGGGTATAGAGTGTAGGGTATAGAGTGTAGAGTGTAGGGTATAGAGTGTAGAGTGTAGGGTATAGAGTGTATGGTATAGAGTGTAGGGTATAGAGTGTAGGGTGTAGAGTGTTGGGTATAGAGTGTAGGGTATAGAGTGTAGGGTATAGAGTGTAGGGTATAGAGTGTAGGGAATAGAGTGTAGAGTGTAAGGTATAGAGTGTAGAGTGTAGGGTATAGAGTGTAGGGTATAGAGTGTAGAGTGTAGGGATTAGAGTGTAGGGTATAGAGTGTAGGGTATAGAGTGTAGTGAATAGAGTGTAGGGAATAGAGTGTGGAGTGTAAGGTATAGAGTGTAGAGTGTAGGGTATAGAGTGTAGGGTATAGACTGTAGGGTATAGAGTGTAGGGTATAGAGTGTAGGGTATAGATTGTAGAGTATAGGCTATAGAGTGTAGGGTATAGAGTGTAGAGTGTAGGGTATAGAGTGTAGGGTATAGAGTGTAGGGTATAGAGTGTAGAGTGTAGGGTATAGTGTGTAGGGTATAGAGTGCAGGGTGTAGAGTGTAGGGTATAGAGTGTAGGGTATAGAGTGTAGAGTGTAGGGTATAGAGTGTATGCTATAGAGTGTATGGTGTAGAGTGTATGGTATAGAGTGTAGGGTATACAGTGTAGAGTGTATGGTATAGAGTGTAGGGTGTAGAGTGTAGGGTATAGAGTGTATGTTATAGAGTGTAGGGTATAGAGTGTAGGGTAGAGAGTGTAGAGTGTAGGGTATAGAGTGTAGGGTATAGAGTGTAGGGTATAGAGTGTAGAGTGTAGGGATTAGAGTGTAGGGTATAGAGTGTAGTGTGTAGAGTGTAGGGTATAGAGTGTAGAGTGTAGGGTATAGAGTGTATGGTATAGAGTGTAGGGTATAGAGTGTAGGGTGTAGAGTGTAGGGTATAGAGTGTAGGGTATAGAGTGTAGGGTATAGAGTGTAGGGAATAGAGTGTAGAGTGTAAGGTATAGAGTGTAGAGTTTAGGGTATAGAGTGTAGGGTATAGAGTGTAGAGTGTAGGGTATAGAGTGTATGGTATAGAGTGTAGGGTATAGAGTGTAGGGTGTAGAGTGTAGGGTATAGAGTGTAGGGTATAGAGTGTAGGGTATAGAGTGTAGGGAATAGAGTGTAGAGTGTAAGGTATAGAGTGTAGAGTGTAGGGTATAGAGTGTAGGGTATAGACTGTAGGGTATAAAGTGTAGGGTATAGATTGTAGGCTATAGAGTGTAGGGTATAGAGTGTAGGGTATAGAGTGTAGGGTATAGAGTGTAGGGTATAGAGTGTAGAGTGTAGGGTATAGTGTGTAGGATATAGAGTGCAGGGTGTAGAGTGTAGGGTATAGAGTGTAGGGTATAGAGTGTAGAGTGTAGGGTATAGAGTGTATGCTATAGAGTGTATGGTGTAGAGTGTATGGTATAGAGTGTAGGGTATAGAGTGTAGAGTGTAGGGTATAGAGTGTAGGGTATAGAGTGTATGTTATAGAGTGTAGGGTATAGAGTGTAGGGTGTAGAGTGTAGGGTATAGAGTGTAGGGTATAGAGTGTAGGGTATAGAGTGTACGGTATAGAGTGTAGGGTATAGAGTGTAGGGTGTAGAGTGTAGGGTATAGAGTGTAGGGTATAGAGTGTAGGGTATAGAGTGTACGGTATAGAGTGTAGGGTATAGAGTGTATGGTATAGAGTGTAGGGTATAGAGTGTAGGGTATAGAGTGTAGGGTATAGAGTGTATGGTATAGATTGTAGGGTATAGAGTGTAGGGTATAGAGTGTAGGGTATAGAGTGTAGAGTGTAGGGTATAGAGTGTAGAGTGTAGGGTATAGAGTGTAGAGTGTAGGGTATAGATTGTATGGTATAGAGTGTAGGGTATAGAATGTAGGGTGTAGAGTGTTGGGTATAGAGTGTAGGGTATAGAGTGTAGGGTATAGAGTGTAGGGTATAGAGTGTAGGGTATAGAGTGTAGGGAATAGAGTGTAGAGTGTAAGGTATAGAGTGTAGAGTGTAGGGTATAGAGTGTAGGGTATAGAGTGTAGAGTGTAGGGATTAGAGTGTAGGGTATAGAGTGTAGGGTATAGAGTGTAGGGTATAGAGTGTAGAGTGTAGGGTATAGAGTGTAGAGTGTAGGGTATAGAGTGTAGGGTATAGAGTGTAGGGTATAGAGTGTAGGGTAGAGTGTGTAGAGTGTAGGGTATAGAGTGTAGAGTGTAGGGTATAGAGTGTAGAGTGTAGGGTATAGAGTGTAGGGTATAGAGTGTAGGGTATAGAGTGTAGGGTGTAGAGTGTAGGGTATAGAGTGTAGGGTATAGAGTGTAGGGTATAGAGTGTAGGGTATAGAGTGTAGGGTAGAGTGTGTAGAGTGTAGGGTATAGAGTGTAGAGTGTAGGGTAGAGTGTGTAGAGTGTAGGGTATAGAGTGTAGGGTATAGAGTGTAGGGTATAGAGTGTAGAGTGTAGGGATTAGAGTGTAGGGTATAGAGTGTAGGGTGTAGAGTGTAGGGTATAGAGTGTAGAGTGTAGGGTATAGAGTGTATGGTATAGAGTGTAGGGTATAGAGTGTAGGGTGTAGAGTGTAGGGTATAGAGTGTAGGGTATAGAGTGTAGGGTATAGAGTGTAAGGTATAGAGTGTAGAGTGCAGGGTATAGAGTGTAGGGTATAGAGTGTAGAGTGAAGGGATTAGAGTGTAGGGTATAGAGTGTAGGGTGTAGAGTGTAGGGTATAGAGTGTAGAGTGTAGGGTATAGAGTGTATGGTACAGAGTGTAGGGTATAGAGTGTAGGGTGTAGAGTGTAGGGCATAGAGTGTAGGGTATAGAGTGTAGGGTATAGAGTGTAGGGTATAGAGTGTAGGGAATAGAATGTAGAGTGTAAGGTATAGAGTGTAGAGTGTAGGGTATAGAGTGTAGGGTATAGACTGTAGGGTATAGAGTGTAGGGTATAGAGTGTAGGGTATAGATTGTAGAGTGTAGGCTATAGAGTGTAGGGTATAGAGTGTAGAGTGTAGGGTATAGAGTGTAGGGTATAGAGTGTAGGGTATAGAGTGTAGGGTATAGAGTGTAGAGTGTAGGGTATAGTGTGTAGGGTATAGAGTGCAGGGTGTAGAGTGTAGGGTATAGAGTGTAGGGTATAGAGTGTAGATTGTAGGGTATAGAATGTATGCTATAGAGTGTATGGTGTAGAGTGTATGGTATAGAGTGTAGGGTAGAGATTGTAGAGTGTAGGGTATAGAGTGTAGGGTATAGAGTGTAGAGTGTCGGGATTAGAGTGTAGGGTATAGAGTGTAGGATGTAGAGTGTAGGGTATAGAGTGTAGAGTGTAGGGTATAGAGTGTATGGTATAGAGTGTAGGGTATAGAGTGTAGGGTGTAGAGTGTAGGGTATAGAGTGTTGGGTATAGAGTGTAGGGTATAGAGTGTAGGGTATAGAGTGTAGGGTGTAGAGTGTAGGGTATAGAGTGTATGGTATAGAGTGTAGGGTATAGAATGTATGGTATAGAGTGTAGAGTGTAGGATATAGAGTGTAGGGTATAGAGTGTAGAGTGTAGGGTATAGAGTGTAGGGTATAGAGTGTAGGGTATAGAGTGTAGAGTGTAGGGATTAGAGTGTAGGGTATAGAGTGTAGGGTATAGAGTGTAGAGTGTAGGGTAGAGAGTGTAGGATATAGAGTGTAGAGTGTAGGGTATAGAGTGTAGGGTATAGAGTGTAGGGTATAGAGTGTAGGGTATAGAGTGTAGAGTGTAGGGTATAGAGTGTAGGGTATAGAGTGTAGGGTATAGAGTGTAGGGTATAGAGTGTAGGGTGTAGAGTGTAGGGTATAGAGTGTAGGGTATAGAGTGTAGGGTATAGAGTGTAGGGTGTAGAGTGTAGGGTATAGAGTGTATGGTATAGAGTGCAGGGTATAGAATGTATGGTATAGAGTGTAGAGTGTAGGATATAGAGTGTAGGGTATAGAGTGTAGAGTGTAGGGATTAGAGTGTAGGGTATAGAGTGTAGGGTATAGAGTGTAGAGTGTAGGGTAGAGAGTGTAGGATATAGAGTGTAGAGTGTAGGGTATAGAGTGTAGGGTATAGAGTGTAGGGTATAGAGTGTAGGGTTTAGAGTGTAGAGTGTAGGGTATAGAGTGTAGGGTATAGAGTGTATGGTATAGAGTGTAGGGTATAGAGTGTAGGGTGTAGAGTGTAGGGTATAGAGTGTAGGGTATAGAGTGTAGGGTATAGAGTGTAGGGTATAGAGTGTAGGGTGTAGAGTGTAGGGTATAGAGTGTATGGTATAGAGTGTAGGGTATAGAATGTATGTATAGAGTGTAGAGTGTAGGATATAGAGTGTAGGGTATAGAGTGTAGAGTGTAGGGTATAGAGTGTAGGGTATAGAGTGTAGGGTATAGAGTGTAGAGTGTAGGGATTAGAGTGTAGGGTATAGAGTGTAGGGTATAGAGTGTAGAGTGTAGGGTAGAGAGTGTAGGATATAGAGTGTAGAGTGTAGGGTATAGAGTGTAGGGTATAGAGTGTAAGGTATAGAGTGTAGGGTATAGAGTGTAGAGTGTAGGGCATAGAGTGTAGGGTATAGAGTGTAGGGTATAGAGTGTAGAGTGTAGGGTATAGAGTGTAGGGTATAGATTGTAGGGTATAGAGTGTAGGGCATAGAGTGTAGGGTAAAGAGTGTAGGGTGTAGAGTGTAGGGTATAGAGTGTAGGGTATAGAGTGTAGAGTGTAGGGTATAGAGTGTAGGGTATAAAGTGTAGGGTATAGAGTGTAGGGTATAGAGTGTAGGGTATAGAGTGTAGAGTGTAGGGTATAGCGTGTAGAGTGTCGGGTATAGAGTGTAGGGTATAGAGTGTAGGGTATAGAGTGTAGGGTATAGAGTGTAGAGTGTAGGGTATAGAGTGTAGAGTGTAGGGTATAGAGTGTATGGTATAGAGTGTAGGGTATAGAGTGTAGGGTGTAGAGTGTTGGGTATAGAGTGTAGGGTATAGAGTGTAGGGTATAGAGTGTAGGGTATAGAGTGTAGGGAATAGAGTGTAGAGTGTAAGGTATAGAGTGTAGAGTGTAGGGTATAGAGTGTAGGGTATAGAGTGTAGAGTGTAGGGATTAGAGTGTAGGGTATAGAGTGTAGGGTATAGAGTGTAGTGAATAGAGTGTAGGGAATAGAGTGTGGAGTGTAAGGTATAGAGTGTAGAGTGTAGGGTATAGAGTGTAGGGTATAGACTGTAGGGTATAGAGTGTAGGGTATAGAGTGTAGGGTATAGATTGTAGAGTATAGGCTATAGAGTGTAGGGTATAGAGTGTAGAGTGTAGGGTATAGAGTGTAGGGTATAGAGTGTAGGGTATAGAGTGTAGAGTGTAGGGTATAGTGTGTAGGGTATAGAGTGCAGGGTGTAGAGTGTAGGGTATAGAGTGTAGGGTATAGAGTGTAGAGTGTAGGGTATAGAGTGTATGCTATAGAGTGTATGGTGTAGAGTGTATGGTATAGAGTGTAGGGTATACAGTGTAGAGTGTATGGTATAGAGTGTAGGGTGTAGAGTGTAGGGTATAGAGTGTATGTTATAGAGTGTAGGGTATAGAGTGTAGGGTAGAGAGTGTAGAGTGTAGGGTATAGAGTGTAGGGTATAGAGTGTAGGGTATAGAGTGTAGAGTGTAGGGATTAGAGTGTAGGGTATAGAGTGTAGTGTGTAGAGTGTAGGGTATAGAGTGTAGAGTGTAGGGTATAGAGTGTATGGTATAGAGTGTAGGGTATAGAGTGTAGGGTGTAGAGTGTAGGGTATAGAGTGTAGGGTATAGAGTGTAGGGTATAGAGTGTAGGGAATAGAGTGTAGAGTGTAAGGTATAGAGTGTAGAGTTTAGGGTATAGAGTGTAGGGTATAGAGTGTAGAGTGTAGGGTATAGAGTGTATGGTATAGAGTGTAGGGTATAGAGTGTAGGGTGTAGAGTGTAGGGTATAGAGTGTAGGGTATAGAGTGTAGGGTATAGAGTGTAGGGAATAGAGTGTAGAGTGTAAGGTATAGAGTGTAGAGTGTAGGGTATAGAGTGTAGGGTATAGACTGTAGGGTATAAAGTGTAGGGTATAGATTGTAGGCTATAGAGTGTAGGGTATAGAGTGTAGGGTATAGAGTGTAGGGTATAGAGTGTAGGGTATAGAGTGTAGAGTGTAGGGTATAGTGTGTAGGATATAGAGTGCAGGGTGTAGAGTGTAGGGTATAGAGTGTAGGGTATAGAGTGTAGAGTGTAGGGTATAGAGTGTATGCTATAGAGTGTATGGTGTAGAGTGTATGGTATAGAGTGTAGGGTATAGAGTGTAGAGTGTAGGGTATAGAGTGTAGGGTATAGAGTGTATGTTATAGAGTGTAGGGTATAGAGTGTAGGGTGTAGAGTGTAGGGTATAGAGTGTAGGGTATAGAGTGTAGGGTATAGAGTGTAGGGTATAGAGTGTAGGGAATAGAGTGTAGAGTGTAAGGTATAGAGTGTAGAGTGTAGGGTATAGAGTGTAGGGTATAGACTGTAGGGTATAAAGTGTAGGGTATAGATTGTAGGCTATAGAGTGTAGGGTATAGAGTGTAGGGTATAGAGTGTAGGGTATAGAGTGTAGGGTATAGAGTGTAGAGTGTAGGGTATAGTGTGTAGGGTATAGAGTGCAGGGTGTAGAGTGTAGGGTATAGAGTGTAGGGTATAGAGTGTAGAGTGTAGGGTATAGAGTGTATGCTATAGAGTGTATGGTGTAGAGTGTATGGTATAGAGTGTAGGGTATAGAGTGTAGAGTGTAGGGTATAGAGTGTAGGGTATAGAGTGTATGTTATAGAGTGTAGGGTATAGAGTGTAGAGTGTAGGGTATAGAGTTTAGAGTGTAGGGTATAGAGTGTAGGGTATAGAGTGTAAGGTATAGAGTGTAGAGTGTAGGGTATAGAGTGTAGGGTATACAGTGTAGAGTGTATGGTATAGAGTGTAGGGTGTAGAGTGTAGGGTATAGAGTGTATGTTATAGAGTGTAGGGTATAGAGTGTAGGGTAGAGAGTGTAGAGTGTAGGGTATAGAGTGTAGGGTATAGAGTGTAGGGTATAGAGTGTAGAGTGTAGGGATTAGAGTGTAGGGTATAGAGTGTAGTGTGTAGAGTGTAGGGTATAGAGTGTAGAGTGTAGGGTATAGAGTGTAGGGTATAGAGTGTAGGGTATAGAGTGTAGGGTGTAGAGTGTAGGGTATAGAGTGTAGGGTATAGAGTGTAGGGTATAGAGTGTAGGGAATAGAGTGTAGAGTGTAAGGTATAGAGTGTAGAGTTTAGGGTATAGAGTGTAGGGTATAGAGTGTAGAGTGTAGGGATTAGAGTGTAGGGTATAGAGTGTAGGGTGTAGAGTGTAGGGTATAGAGTGTAGAGTGTAGGGTATAGAGTGTATGGTATAGAGTGTAGGGTATAAAGTGTATGGTGTAGAGTGTAGGGTATAGAGTGTAGGGTATAGAGTGTAGGGTATAGAGTGTAGGGAATAGAGTGTAGAGTGTAAGGTATAGAGTGTAGAGTGTAGGGTATAGAGTGTAGGGTATAGACTGTAGGGTATAAAGTGTAGGGTATAGATTGTAGGCTATAGAGTGTAGGGTATAGAGTGTAGGGTATAGAGTGTAGGGTATAGAGTGTAGGGTATAGAGTGTAGAGTGTGGGGTATAGTGTGTAGGGTATAGAGTGCAGGGTGTAGAGTGTAGGGTATAGAGTGTAGAGTGTAGGGTATAGAGTGTATGCTATAGAGTGTATGGTGTAGAGTGTATGGTATAGAGTGTAGGGTATAGAGTGTAGAGTGTAGGGTATAGAGTGTAGGGTACAGAGTGTATGTTATAGAGTGTAGGGTATAGAGTGTAGAGTGTAGGGTATAGAGTTTAGAGTGTAGGGTATTGAGTGTAGGGTATAGAGTGTAAGGTATAGAGTGTAGGGTGTAGAGTGTAGGGTATAGATTGTAGGGTATAGAGTGTAGGGTATAGAGTGTACGGTATAGAGTGTAGGGTATGGAGTGTATGGTATAGAGTGTAGGGTATAGAGTGTAGGGTATAGAGTGTAGGGTATAAAGTGTAGAGTGTAGGGTATAGAGTGTAGAGTGTAGGGTATTTGAGTGTATGGTATAGAGCGTAGGGTATAGAGTGTAGGGTGTAGAGTGTTGGGTATAGAGTGTAGGGTATAGAGTGTAGGGTATAGAGTGTAGGGTATAGAGTGTAGGGAATAGAGTGTAGAGTGTAAGGTATAGAGTGTAGAGTTTAGGGTATAGAGTGTAGGGTATAGAGTGTAGAGTGTAGGGATTAGAGTGTAGGGTATAGAGTGTAGGGTGTAGAGTGTAGGGTATAGAGTGTAGAGTGTAGGGTATAGAGTGTATGGTATAGAGTGTAGGGTATAGAGTGTAGGGTGTAGAGTGTAGGGTATAGAGTGTAGGGTATAGAGTGTAGGGTATAGAGTGTAGGGTATAGAGTGTAGGGAATAGAGTGTAGAGTGTAAGGTATAGAGTGTAGAGTGTAGGGTATAGAGTGTAGGGTATAGACTGTAGGGTATAAAGTGTAGGGTATAGATTGTAGGCTATAGAGTGTAGGGTATAGAGTGTAGGGTATAGAGTGTAGGGTATAGAGTGTAGAGTGTAGGGTATAGTGTGTAGGGTATAGAGTGCAGGGTGTAGAGTGTAGGGTATAGAGTGTAGGGTATAGAGTGTAGAGTGTAGGGTATAGAGTGTATGCTATAGAGTGTATGGTGTAGAGTGTATGGTATAGAGTGTAGGGTATAGAGTGTAGAGTGTAGGGTATAGATTGTAGGGTATAGAGTGTAGGGTATAGAGTGTACGGTATAGAGTGTAGGGTATGGAGTGTATGGTATAGAGTGTAGGGTATAGAGTGTAGGGTATAGAGTGTAGGGTATAAAGTGTAGAGTGTAGGGTATAGAGTGTAGAGTGTAGGGTATTTGAGTGTATGGTATAGAGCGTAGGGTATAGAGTGTAGGGTGTAGAGTGTTGGGTATAGAGTGTAGGGTATAGAGTGTAGGGTATAGAGTGTAGGGTATAGAGTGTAGGGAATAGAGTGTAGAGTGTAAGGTATAGAGTGTAGAGTGTAGGGTATAGAGTGTAGGGTATAGAGTGTAGAGTGTAGGGATTAGAGTGTAGGGTATAGAGTGTAGGGTATAGAGTGTAGGGTATAGAGTGTAGGGTATAGAGTGTAGAGTGTAGGGTATAGAGTGTAGAGTGTAGGGTATAGAGTGTAGGGTATAGAGTGTAGGGTATAGAGTGTAGGGTAGAGTCTGTAGAGTGTAAGGTATAGAGTGTAGGGTATAGAGTGTGGAGTATAGAGTGTAGAGTGTAGGGATTAGAGTGTAGGGTATAGAGTGTAGAGTGTAGGGCATAGAGTGCAGAGTGTAGGGTATAGAGTGTAGGGTATAGAGTGTAGGGTAGAGAGTGTAGGGTAGAGAGTGTAGAGTGTAGGGATTAGAGTGTAGGGTATAGAGTGTAGGGTGTAGAGTGTAGGGCATAGAGTGTAGAGTGTAGGGTATAGAGTGTATGGTATAGAGTGTAGAGTATAGAGTGTAGGGTGTAGAGTGTAGGGTATAGAGTGTAGGGTATAGAGTGTAGGGTAGAGAGTGTAGGGAATAGAGTGTTGAGTGTAAGGTACAGAGTGTAGAGTGTAGGGCATAGAGTGTAGAGTGTAGGGTATAGAGTGTAGGGTATAGAGTGTAGGGTATAGAGTGTAGGATATACAGTGTAGGGTATAGAGTGTAGAGTGTAGGGTATAGAGTGTAGAATGTAGGGTATAGAGTGTAGAGTGTAGGGCATAGAGTGTAGATTGTAGGGTATAGAGTGTAGGGTATAGAGTGTAGGGTATAGAGTGTAGGGTATAGAGTGTAGAGTGTAGGGTATAGAGTGTAGAGTGTAGGGTATAGAGTGTAGGGTACAGAGTGTAGGGTATAGAGTGTAGGGTAGAGAGTGTAGATTGTAGGGTATAGAGTGTAGGGTATAGAGTGTAGGGTATAGAGTGTAGAGTGTAGGGATTAGAGTGTAGGGTATAGAGTGTAGGGTATAGAGTGTAGGGTGTAGAGTGTAGGGTATAGAGTGTAGGGTATAGAGTGTAGGGTATAGAGTGTAGGGTATAGAGTGTAGGGAATAGAGTGTAGAGTGTAAGGTATAGAGTGTAGAGTGTAGGGTATAGAGTGTAAGGTATAGAGTGTAGAGTGTAGGGATTAGAGTGTAGGGTATAGAGTGTAGGGTGTAGAGTGTAGGGCATAGAGTGTAGAGTGTAGGGTATAGAGTGTATGGTATAGAGTGTAGAGTATAGAGTGTAGGGTGTAGAGTGTAGGGTATAGAGTGTAGGGTATAGAGTGTAGGGTATAGAGTGTAGGGAATAGAGTGTAGAGTGTAAGGTATAGAGTGTAGAGTGTAGGGTATAGAGTGTAGGGTATAGAGTGTAGAGTGTAGGGATTAGAGTGTAGGGTATAGAGTGTAGGGTATAGTGTGTAGGGTATAGAGTGTAGAGTGTAGGGTATAGAGTGTAGAGTGTAGGGTATAGAGTGTAGGGCATAGAGTGTAGAGTGTAGGGTATAGAGTGTATGCTATAGAGTGTATGGTGTAGAGTGTATGGTATAGAGTGTAGGGTATACAGTGTAGAGTGTATGGTATAGAGTGTAGGGTGTAGAGTGTAGGGTATAGAGTGTATGTTATAGAGTGTAGGGTATAGAGTGTAGGGTAGAGAGTGTAGAGTGTAGGGTATAGAGTGTAGGGTATAGAGTGTAGGGTATAGAGTGTAGAGTGTAGGGATTAGAGTGTAGGGTATAGAGTGTAGTGTGTAGAGTGTAGGGTATAGAGTGTAGAGTGTAGGGTATAGAGTGTATGGTATAGAGTGTAGGGTATAGAGTGTAGGGTGTAGAGTGTAGGGTATAGAGTGTAGGGTATAGAGTGTAGGGTATAGAGTGTAGGGAATAGAGTGTGAGGTATAGAGTGTAGAGTATAGGGTATAGAGTGTAGGGTATAGAGTGTAGAGTGTAGGGATTAGAGTGTAGGGTATAGAGTGTAGGGTGTAGAGTGTAGGGTATAGAGTGTAGAGTGTAGGGTATAGAGTGTATGGTATAGAGTGTAGGGTATAGAGTGTAGGGTGTAGAGTGTAGGGTATAGAGTGTAGGGTATAGAGTGTAGGGTATAGAGTGTAGGGTATAGAGTTTAGGGAATCGAGTGTAGAGTGTAAGGTATAGAGTGTAGAGTGTAGGGTATAGAGTGTAGGGTATAGACTGTAGGGTATAGAGTGTAGGGTATAGATTGTAGGCTATAGAGTGTAGGGTATAGAGTGTAGGGTATAGAGTGTAGGGTATAGAGTGTAGGGTATAGAGTGTAGGGTATAGAGTGTAGAGTGTAGGGTATAGTGTGTAGGGTATAGAGTGCAGGGTGTAGAGTGTAGGGTATAGAGTGTAGAGTGTAGGGTATAGAGTGTATGCTATAGAGTGTATGGTGTAGAGTGTATGGTATAGAGTGTAGGGTATAGATTGTAGAGTGTATGGTATAGAGTGTATGGTACAGAGTGTAGGGTATAGAGTGTAGAGTGTAGGGTATAGAGTGTAGGGTATAGAGTGTAGGGTATAGAGTGTAGGGTATAGAGTGTAGAGTGTAGGGTATATAGTGTATGGTACAGAGTGTAGGGTATAGAGTGTAGAGTGTAGGGTATAGAGTGTAGGGTATAGAGTGTAGGGTATAGAGTGTAGGGCATAGAGTGTAGGGTATAGAGTGTAGGGTGTAGAGTGTAGGGTATAGAGTGTAGGGTATAGAGTGTAGGGTATAGAGTGTAGGGTGTAGAGTGTTGGGTATAGAGTGTAGGGTATAGAGTGTAGGGTATAGAGTGTAGAGTGTAGGGTATAGAGTGTAGGGAATAGAGTGTAGAGTGTAGGGTATAGAGTGTAGAGTGTAGGGTATAGAGTGTATGGTATAGAGTGTAGGGTATAGAGTGTAGGGTGTAGAGTGTTGGGTATAGAGTGTAGGGTATAGAGTGTAGGGTATAGAGTGTAGGGTATAGAGTGTAGGGAATAGAGTGTAGAGTGTAAGGTATAGAGTGTAGAGTGTAGGGTATAGAGTGTAGGGTATAGAGTGTAGAGTGTAGGGATTAGAGTGTAGGGTATAGAGTGTAGGGTATAGAGTGTAGTGAATAGAGTGTAGGGAATAGAGTGTGGAGTGTAAGGTATAGAGTGTAGAGTGTAGGGTATAGAGTGTAGGGTATAGACTGTAGGGTATAGAGTGTAGGGTATAGAGTGTAGGGTATAGATTGTAGAGTATAGGCTATAGAGTGTAGGGTATAGAGTGTAGAGTGTAGGGTATAGAGTGTAGGGTATAGAGTGTAGGGTATAGAGTGTAGAGTGTAGGGTATAGTGTGTAGGGTATAGAGTGCAGGGTGTAGAGTGTAGGGTATAGAGTGTAGGGTATAGAGTGTAGAGTGTAGGGTATAGAGTGTATGCTATAGAGTGTATGGTGTAGAGTGTATGGTATAGAGTGTAGGGTATACAGTGTAGAGTGTATGGTATAGAGTGTAGGGTGTAGAGTGTAGGGTATAGAGTGTATGTTATAGAGTGTAGGGTATAGAGTGTAGGGTAGAGAGTGTAGAGTGTAGGGTATAGAGTGTAGGGTATAGAGTGTAGGGTATAGAGTGTAGAGTGTAGGGATTAGAGTGTAGGGTATAGAGTGTAGTGTGTAGAGTGTAGGGTATAGAGTGTAGAGTGTAGGGTATAGAGTGTATGGTATAGAGTGTAGGGTATAGAGTGTAGGGTGTAGAGTGTAGGGTATAGAGTGTAGGGTATAGAGTGTAGGGTATAGAGTGTAGGGAATAGAGTGTAGAGTGTAAGGTATAGAGTGTAGAGTTTAGGGTATAGAGTGTAGGGTATATAGTGTAGAGTGTAGGGTATAGAGTGTATGGTATAGAGTGTAGGGTATAGAGTGTAGGGTGTAGAGTGTAGGGTATAGAGTGTAGGGTATAGAGTGTAGGGTATAGAGTGTAGGGAATAGAGTGTAGAGTGTAAGGTATAGAGTGTAGAGTGTAGGGTATAGAGTGTAGGGTATAGACTGTAGGGTATAAAGTGTAGGGTATAGATTGTAGGCTATAGAGTGTAGGGTATAGAGTGTAGGGTATAGAGTGTAGGGTATAGAGTGTAGGGTATAGAGTGTAGAGTGTAGGGTATAGTGTGTAGGATATAGAGTGCAGGGTGTAGAGTGTAGGGTATAGAGTGTAGGGTATAGAGTGTAGAGTGTAGGGTATAGAGTGTATGCTATAGAGTGTATGGTGTAGAGTGTATGGTATAGAGTGTAGGGTATAGAGTGTAGAGTGTAGGGTATAGAGTGTAGGGTATAGAGTGTATGTTATAGAGTGTAGGGTATAGAGTGTAGGGTGTAGAGTGTAGGGTATAGAGTGTAGGGTATAGAGTGTAGGGTATAGAGTGTAGGGTATAGAGTGTAGGGTGTAGAGTGTAGGGTATAGAGTGTAGGGTATAGAGTGTAGGGTATAGAGTGTAGGGAATAGAGTGTAGAGTGTAAGGTATAGAGTGTAGAGTGTAGGGTATAGAGTGTAGGGTATAGACTGTAGGGTATAAAGTGTAGGGTATAGATTGTAGGCTATAGAGTGTAGGGTATAGAGTGTAGGGTATAGAGTGTAGGGTATAGAGTGTAGGGTATAGAGTGTAGAGTGTAGGGTATAGTGTGTAGGGTATAGAGTGCAGGGTGTAGAGTGTAGGGTATAGAGTGTAGGGTATAGAGTGTAGAGTGTAGGGTATAGAGTGTATGCTATAGAGTGTATGGTGTAGAGTGTATGGTATAGAGTGTAGGGTATAGAGTGTAGAGTGTAGGGTATAGAGTGTAGGGTATAGAGTGTATGTTATAGAGTGTAGGGTATAGAGTGTAGAGTGTAGGGTATAGAGTTTAGAGTGTAGGGTATAGAGTGTAGGGTATAGAGTGTAAGGTATAGAGTGTAGAGTGTAGGGTATAGAGTGTATGCTATAGAGTGTATGGTGTAGAGTGTATGGTATAGAGTGTAGGGTATACAGTGTAGAGTGTATGGTATAGAGTGTAGGGTGTAGAGTGTAGGGTATAGAGTGTATGTTATAGAGTGTAGGGTATAGAGTGTAGGGTAGAGAGTGTAGAGTGTAGGGTATAGAGTGTAGGGTATAGAGTGTAGGGTATAGAGTGTAGAGTGTAGGGATTAGAGTGTAGGGTATAGAGTGTAGTGTGTAGAGTGTAGGGTATAGAGTGTAGAGTGTAGGGTATAGAGTGTAGGGTATAGAGTGTAGGGTATAGAGTGTAGGGTGTAGAGTGTAGGGTATAGAGTGTAGGGTATAGAGTGTAGGGTATAGAGTGTAGGGAATAGAGTGTAGAGTGTAAGGTATAGAGTGTAGAGTTTAGGGTATAGAGTGTAGGGTATAGAGTGTAGAGTGTAGGGATTAGAGTGTAGGGTATAGAGTGTAGGGTGTAGAGTGTAGGGTATAGAGTGTAGAGTGTAGGGTATAGAGTGTATGGTATAGAGTGTAGGGTATAAAGTGTATGGTGTAGAGTGTAGGGTATAGAGTGTAGGGTATAGAGTGTAGGGTATAGAGTGTAGGGAATAGAGTGTAGAGTGTAAGGTATAGAGTGTAGAGTGTAGGGTATAGAGTGTAGGGTATAGACTGTAGGGTATAAAGTGTAGGGTATAGATTGTAGGCTATAGAGTGTAGGGTATAGAGTGTAGGGTATAGAGTGTAGGGTATAGAGTGTAGGGTATAGAGTGTAGAGTGTGGGGTATAGTGTGTAGGGTATAGAGTGCAGGGTGTAGAGTGTAGGGTATAGAGTGTAGAGTGTAGGGTATAGAGTGTATGCTATAGAGTGTATGGTGTAGAGTGTATGGTATAGAGTGTAGGGTATAGAGTGTAGAGTGTAGGGTATAGAGTGTAGGGTACAGAGTGTATGTTATAGAGTGTAGGGTATAGAGTGTAGAGTGTAGGGTATAGAGTTTAGAGTGTAGGGTATTGAGTGTAGGGTATAGAGTGTAAGGTATAGAGTGTAGGGTGTAGAGTGTAGGGTATAGATTGTAGGGTATAGAGTGTAGGGTATAGAGTGTACGGTATAGAGTGTAGGGTATGGAGTGTATGGTATAGAGTGTAGGGTATAGAGTGTAGGGTATAGAGTGTAGGGTATAAAGTGTAGAGTGTAGGGTATAGAGTGTAGAGTGTAGGGTATTTGAGTGTATGGTATAGAGCGTAGGGTATAGAGTGTAGGGTGTAGAGTGTTGGGTATAGAGTGTAGGGTATAGAGTGTAGGGTATAGAGTGTAGGGTATAGAGTGTAGGGAATAGAGTGTAGAGTGTAAGGTATAGAGTGTAGAGTTTAGGGTATAGAGTGTAGGGTATAGAGTGTAGAGTGTAGGGATTAGAGTGTAGGGTATAGAGTGTAGGGTGTAGAGTGTAGGGTATAGAGTGTAGAGTGTAGGGTATAGAGTGTATGGTATAGAGTGTAGGGTATAGAGTGTAGGGTGTAGAGTGTAGGGTATAGAGTGTAGGGTATAGAGTGTAGGGTATAGAGTGTAGGGTATAGAGTGTAGGGAATAGAGTGTAGAGTGTAAGGTATAGAGTGTAGAGTGTAGGGTATAGAGTGTAGGGTATAGACTGTAGGGTATAAAGTGTAGGGTATAGATTGTAGGCTATAGAGTGTAGGGTATAGAGTGTAGGGTATAGAGTGTAGGGTATAGAGTGTAGAGTGTAGGGTATAGTGTGTAGGGTATAGAGTGCAGGGTGTAGAGTGTAGGGTATAGAGTGTAGGGTATAGAGTGTAGAGTGTAGGGTATAGAGTGTATGCTATAGAGTGTATGGTGTAGAGTGTATGGTATAGAGTGTAGGGTATAGAGTGTAGAGTGTAGGGTATAGAGTGTAGGGTACAGAGTGTATGTTATAGAGTGTAGGGTATAGAGTGTAGAGTGTAGGGTATAGAGTTTAGAGTGTAGGGTATTGAGTGTAGGGTATAGAGTGTAAGGTATAGAGTGTAGGGTGTAGAGTGTAGGGTATAGATTGTAGGGTATAGAGTGTAGGGTATAGAGTGTACGGTATAGAGTGTAGGGTATGGAGTGTATGGTATAGAGTGTAGGGTATAGAGTGTAGGGTATAGAGTGTAGGGTATAAAGTGTAGAGTGTAGGGTATAGAGTGTAGAGTGTAGGGTATTTGAGTGTATGGTATAGAGCGTAGGGTATAGAGTGTAGGGTGTAGAGTGTTGGGTATAGAGTGTAGGGTATAGAGTGTAGGGTATAGAGTGTAGGGTATAGAGTGTAGGGAATAGAGTGTAGAGTGTAAGGTATAGAGTGTAGAGTGTAGGGTATAGAGTGTAGGGTATAGAGTGTAGAGTGTAGGGATTAGAGTGTAGGGTATAGAGTGTAGGGTATAGAGTGTAGGGTATAGAGTGTAGGGTATAGAGTGTAGAGTGTAGGGTATAGAGTGTAGAGTGTAGGGTATAGAGTGTAGGGTATAGAGTGTAGGGTATAGAGTGTAGGGTAGAGTCTGTAGAGTGTAGGGTATAGAGTGTAGGGTATAGAGTGTGGAGTATAGAGTGTAGAGTGTAGGGATTAGAGTGTAGGGTATAGAGTGTAGAGTGTAGGGCATAGAGTGCAGAGTGTAGGGTATAGAGTGTAGGGTATAGAGTGTAGGGTAGAGAGTGTAGGGTAGAGAGTGTAGAGTGTAGGGATTAGAGTGTAGGGTATAGAGTGTAGGGTGTAGAGTGTAGGGCATAGAGTGTAGAGTGTAGGGTATAGAGTGTATGGTATAGAGTGTAGAGTATAGAGTGTAGGGTGTAGAGTGTAGGGTATAGAGTGTAGGGTATAGAGTGTAGGGTAGAGAGTGTAGGGAATAGAGTGTTGAGTGTAAGGTACAGAGTGTAGAGTGTAGGGCATAGAGTGTAGAGTGTAGGGTATAGAGTGTAGGGTATAGAGTGTAGGGTATAGAGTGTAGGATATACAGTGTAGGGTATAGAGTGTAGAGTGTAGGGTATAGAGTGTAGAATGTAGGGTATAGAGTGTAGAGTGTAGGGCATAGAGTGTAGATTGTAGGGTATAGAGTGTAGGGTATAGAGTGTAGGGTATAGAGTGTAGGGTATAGAGTGTAGAGTGTAGGGTATAGAGTGTAGAGTGTAGGGTATAGAGTGTAGGGTACAGAGTGTAGGGTATAGAGTGTAGGGTAGAGAGTGTAGATTGTAGGGTATAGAGTGTAGGGTATAGAGTGTAGGGTATAGAGTGTAGAGTGTAGGGATTAGAGTGTAGGGTATAGAGTGTAGGGTATAGAGTGTAGGGTGTAGAGTGTAGGGTATAGAGTGTAGGGTATAGAGTGTAGGGTATAGAGTGTAGGGTATAGAGTGTAGGGAATAGAGTGTAGAGTGTAAGCTATAGAGTGTAGAGTGTAGGGTATAGAGTGTAAGGTATAGAGTGTAGAGTGTAGGGATTAGAGTGTAGGGTATAGAGTGTAGGGTGTAGAGTGTAGGGCATAGAGTGTAGAGTGTAGGGTATAGAGTGTATGGTATAGAGTGTAGAGTATAGAGTGTAGGGTGTAGAGTGTAGGGTATAGAGTGTAGGGTATAGAGTGTAGGGTATAGAGTGTAGGGAATAGAGTGTAGAGTGTAAGGTATAGAGTGTAGAGTGTAGGGTATAGAGTGTAGGGTATAGAGTGTAGAGTGTAGGGATTAGAGTGTAGGGTATAGAGTGTAGGGTATAGTGTGTAGGGTATAGAGTGTAGAGTGTAGGGTATAGAGTGTAGAGTGTAGGGTATAGAGTGTAGGGCATAGAGTGTAGAGTGTAGGGTATAGAGTGTATGCTATAGAGTGTATGGTGTAGAGTGTATGGTATAGAGTGTAGGGTATACAGTGTAGAGTGTATGGTATAGAGTGTAGGGTGTAGAGTGTAGGGTATAGAGTGTATGTTATAGAGTGTAGGTTATAGAGTGTAGGGTAGAGAGTGTAGAGTGTAGGGTATAGAGTGTAGGGTATAGAGTGTAGGGTATAGAGTGTAGAGTGTAGGGATTAGAGTGTAGGGTATAGAGTGTAGTGTGTAGAGTGTAGGGTATAGAGTGTAGAGTGTAGGGTATAGAGTGTATGGTATAGAGTGTAGGGTATAGAGTGTAGGGTGTAGAGTGTAGGGTATAGAGTGTAGGGTATAGAGTGTAGGGTATAGAGTGTAGGGAATAGAGTGTGAGGTATAGAGTGTAGAGTATAGGGTATAGAGTGTAGGGTATAGAGTGTAGAGTGTAGGGATTAGAGTGTAGGGTATAGAGTGTAGGGTGTAGAGTGTAGGGTATAGAGTGTAGAGTGTAGGGTATAGAGTGTATGGTATAGAGTGTAGGGTATAGAGTGTAGGGTGTAGAGTGTAGGGTATAGAGTGTAGGGTATAGAGTGTAGGGTATAGAGTGTAGGGTATAGAGTTTAGGGAATCGAGTGTAGAGTGTAAGGTATAGAGTGTAGAGTGTAGGGTATAGAGTGTAGGGTATAGACTGTAGGGTATAGAGTGTAGGGTATAGATTGTAGGCTATAGAGTGTAGGGTATAGAGTGTAGGGTATAGAGTGTAGGGTATAGAGTGTAGGGTATAGAGTGTAGAGTGTAGGGTATAGTGTGTAGGGTATAGAGTGCAGGGTGTAGAGTGTAGGGTATAGAGTGTAGAGTGTAGGGTATAGAGTGTATGCTATAGAGTGTATGGTGTAGAGTGTATGGTATAGAGTGTAGGGTATAGATTGTAGAGTGTATGGTATAGAGTGTATGGTACAGAGTGTAGGGTATAGAGTGTAGAGTGTAGGGTATAGAGTGTAGGGTATAGAGTGTAGGGTATAGAGTGTAGGGTATAGAGTGTAGAGTGTAGGGTATATAGTGTATGGTACAGAGTGTAGGGTATAGAGTGTAGAGTGTAGGGTATAGAGTGTAGGGTATAGAGTGTAGGGTATAGAGTGTAGGGCATAGAGTGTAGGGTATAGAGTGTAGGGTGTAGAGTGTAGGGTATAGAGTGTAGGGTATAGAGTGTAGAGTGTAGGGTATAGAGTGTAGGGTATAGAGTGTAGGGCATAGAGTGTAGGGTATAGAGTGTAGGGTATAGAGTGTAGAGTGTAGGGTATAGCGTGTAGAGTGTCGGGTATAGAGTGTAGGGTATAGAGTGTAGGGTATAGAGTGTAGGGTATAGAGTGTAGAGTGTAGGGTATAGAGTGTAGAGTGTAGGGTATAGAGTGTATGGTATAGAGTGTAGGGTATTGAGTGTAGGGTGTAGAGTGTTGGGTATAGAGTGTAGGGTATAGAGTGTAGGGTATAGAGTGTATGGTATAGAGTGTAGGGAATAGAGTGTAGAGTGTAAGGTATAGAGTGTAGAGTGTAGGGTATAGAGTGTAGGGTATAGAGTGTAGAGTGTAGGGATTAGAGTGTAGGGTATAGAGTGTAGGGTATAGTGTGTAGGGTATAGAGTGTAGAGTGTAGGGTATAGAGTGTAGAGTGTAGGGTATAGAGTGTAGGGTATAGAGTGTAGGGTATAGAGTGTAGGGCATAGAGTGTAGGGTATAGAGTGTAGGGTATAGAGTGTAGAGTGTAGGGTATAGAGTGTAGGGTATAGAGTGTAGGGTATAGAGTGTAGAGTGTAGGGTATAGAGTGTAGGGTATAGAGTGTAGGGTATAGAGTGTAGGGTATAGAGTGTAGGGCATGAGTGTAGGGTATAGAGTGTAGGGTATAAGTGTAGAGTGTAGGGTATAGAGTGTAGGGTATAGAGTGTAGGGTATAGAGTGTAGAGTGTAGGACATAGAGTGTAGAGTGTAGGGTATAGAGTGTAGGGTATAGAGTGTAGGGTAGAGAGTGTAGGGTAGAGAGTGTAGAGTGTAGGGATTAGAGTGTAGGGTATAGAGTGTAGGGTGTAGAGTGTAGGGCATAGAGTGTAGAGTGTAGGGTATAGAGTGTATGGTATAGAGTGTAGAGTATAGAGTGTAGGGTGTAGAGTGTAGGGTATAGAGTGTAGGGTATAGAGAGTAGGGAATAGAGTGTTGAGTGTAAGGTACAGAGTGTAGAGTGTAGGGCATAGAGTGTAGAGTGTAGGGTATAGAGTGTAGGGTATAGAGTGTAGGGTATAGAGTGTAGGGTATACAGTGTAGGGTATAGAGTGTAGAGTGTAGGGTATAGAGTGTAGAGTGTAGGGTATAGAGTGTAGAGTGTAGGGCATAGAGTGTAGATTGTAGGGTATAGAGTGTAGGGTATAGAGTGTAGGGTATAGAGTGTAGGGTATAGAGTGTAGAGTGTAGGGTAGAGAGTGTAGAGTGTAGGGTATAGAGTGTAGGGTATAGAGTGTAGGGTATAGAGTGTAGAGTGTAGGGATTAGAGTGTAGGGTATAGAGTGTAGGGTGTGGAGTGTAGGGTATAGAGTGTAGAGTGTAGGGTATAGAGTGTAGGGTATAGAGTGTAGGGTATAGAGTGTAGGGTATAGAGTGTAGGGAATAGAGTGTAGAGTGTAAGGTATAGAGTGTAGAGTATAGGGTATAGAGTGTAGGGTATAGAGTGTAGGGTATAGAGTGTAGGGTATAGAGTGTAGGGTATAGAGTGTAGGGAATAGAGTGTAGAGTGTAAGGTATAGAGTGTAGAGTTTAGGGTATAGAGTGTAAGGTATAGAGTGTAGAGTGTAGGGATTAGAGTGTAGGGTATAGAGTGTAGGGTGTAGAGTGTAGGGCATAGATTGTAGAGTGTAGGGTATAGAGTGTATGGTATAGAGTGTAGAGTATAGAGTGTAGGGTGTAGAGTGTAGGGTGTAGAGTGTAGGGTATAGAGTGTAGGGTATAGAGTGTAGGGAATAGAGTGTAGAGTGTAAGGTATAGAGTGTAGAGTGTAGAGTGTAGGGTATAGAGTGTAGAGTGTAGGGATTAGAGTGTAGGGTATAGAGTGTAGGGTATAGTGTGTAGGGTATAGAGTGTAGAGTGTAGGGTATAGAGTGTAGAGTGTAGGGTATAGAGTGTAGGGTATAGAGTGTAGAGTGTAGGGTATAGAGTGTATGCTATAGAGTGTATGGTGTAGAGTGTATGGTATAGAGTGTAGGGTATACAGTGTAGAGTGTATGGTATAGAGCGTAGGGTGTAGAGTGTAGGGTATAGAGTGTATGTTATAGAGTGTAGGGTATAGAGTGTAGGGTAGAGAGTGTAGAGTGTAGGGTATAGAGTGTAGGGTATAGAGTGTAGGGTATAGAGTGTAGAGTGTAGGGATTAGAGTGTAGGGTATAGAGTGTAGTGTGTAGAATGTAGGGTATAGAGTGTAGAGTGTAGGGTATAGAGTGTATGGTATAGAGTGTAGGGTATAGAGTGTAGGGTGTAGAGTGTAGGGTATAGAGTGTAGGGTATAGAGTGTAGGGTATAGAGTGTAGGGAATAGAGTGTAGAGTGTAAGGTATAGAGTGTAGAGTATAGGGTATAGAGTGTAGGGTATAGAGTGTAGAGTGTAGGGATTAGAGTGTAGGGTATAGAGTGTAGGGTGTAGAGTGTAGGGTATAGAGTGTAGAGTGTAGGGTATAGAGTGTATGGTATAGAGTGTAGGGTATAGAGTGTAGGGTGTAGAGTGTAGGGTATAGAGTGTAGGGTATAGAGTGTAGGGTATAGAGTGTAGGGTATAGAGTGTAGGGAATCGAGTGTAGAGTGTAAGGTATAGAGTGTAGAGTGTAGGGTATAGAGTGTAGGGTATAGACTGTAGGGTATAGAGTGTAGGGTATAGATTGTAGGCTATAAAGTGTAGGGTATAGAGTGTAGGGTATAGAGTGTAGGGTATAGAGTGTAAGGTATAGAGTGTAGAGTGTAGGGTATAGTGTGTAGGGTATAGAGTGCAGGGTGTAGAGTGTAGGGTATAGAGTGTAGGGTATAGAGTGTAGAGTGTAGGGTATAGAGTGTATGCTATAGAGTGTATGGTGTAGAGTGTATGGTATAGAGTGTAGGGTATAGAGTGTAGAGTGTAGGGTATAGAGTGTAGGGTATAGAGTGTAGGGTATAGAGTGTATGTTATAGAGTGTAGGGTATAGAGTGTAGAGTGTAGGGTATAGAGTTTAGAGTGTAGGGTATAGAGTGTAGGGTATAGAGTGTAAGGTATAGAGTGTAGGGTGTAGAGTGTAGGGTATAGATTGTAGGGTATAGAGTGTAGGGTATAGAGTGTACGGTATAGAGTGTAGGGTATGGAGTGTATGGTATAGAGTGTAGGGTATAGAGTGTAGGGTATAGAGTGTAGGGTATAAAGTGTAGAGTGTAGGGTATAGCGTGTAGAGTGTAGGGTATAGAGTGTAGGGTATATAGTGTATGGTACAGAGTGTAGGGTATAGAGTGTAGAGTGTAGGGTATAGAGTGTAGGGTATAGAGTGTAGGGTATAGAGTGTAGGGCATAGAGTGTAGGGTATAGAGTGTAGGGTGTAGAGTGTAGGGTATAGAGTGTAGGGCATAGAGTGTAGAGTGTAGGGTATAGAGTGTAGGGTATAGAGTGTAGGGTATAGAGTGTAGGGTATAGAGTGTAGGGTATAGAGTGTAGAGTGTAGGGTATAGCGTGTAGAGTGTCGGGTATAGAGTGTAGGGTATAGAGTGTAGGGTATAGAGTGTAGGGTATAGAGTGTAGAGTGTAGGGTATAGAGTGTAGAGTGTAGGGTATAGAGTGTATGGTATAGAGTGTAGGGTATTGAGTGTAGGGTGTAGAGTGTTGGGTATAGAGTGTAGGGTATAGAGTGTAGGGTATAGAGTGTAGGGTATATAGTTTGTATATAGTTTGTAAGCTTGCGAGCAGGGCCCTCACTCCTCCTGGTATCTGTTTTGAACTGTATTTCTGTTATGCTGTAATGTTTATTGTCTGTACAAGTCCCCTCTATAATTTGTAAAGCGCTGCGGAATATGTTGGCGCTATATAAATAAAATTATTATTATTATTATTATTATTATTATAGAGTGTAGGGAATAGAGTGTAGAGTGTAAGGTATAGAGTGTAGAGTGTAGGGTATAGAGTGTAGGGTATAGAGTGTAGAGTGTAGGGATTAGAGTGTAGGGTATAGAGTGTAGGGTATAGTGTGTAGGGTATAGAGTGTAGAGTGTAGGGTATAGAGTGTAGAGTGTAGGGTATAGAGTGTAGGGTATAGAGTGTAGGGTATAGAGTGTAGGGCATAGAGTGTAGGGTATAGAGTGTAGGGTATAGAGTGTAGAGTGTAGGGTATAGAGTGTAGGGTATAGAGTGTAGGGTATAGAGTGTAGAGTGTAGGGTATAGAGTGTAGGGTATAGAGTGTAGGGTATAGAGTGTAGGGCATAGAGTGTAGGGTATAGAGTGTAGGGTATAGAGTGTAGAGTGTAGGGTATAGAGTGTAGGGTATAGAGTGTAGGGTATAGAGTGTAGAGTGTAGGGCATAGAGTGTAGAGTGTAGGGTATAGAGTGTAGGGTATAGAGTGTAGGGTAGAGAGTGTAGGGTAGAGAGTGTAGAGTGTAGGGATTAGAGTGTAGGGTATAGAGTGTAGGGTGTAGAGTGTAGGGCATAGAGTGTAGAGTGTAGGGTATAGAGTGTATGGTATAGAGTGTAGAGTATAGAGTGTAGGGTGTAGAGTGTAGGGTATAGAGTGTAGGGTATAGAGTGTAGGGTATAGAGTGTAGGGAATAGAGTGTTGAGTGTAAGGTACAGAGTGTAGAGTGTAGGGCATAGAGTGTAGAGTGTAGGGTATAGAGTGTAGGGTATAGAATGTAGGGTATAGAGTGTAGGGTATACAGTGTAGGGTATAGAGTGTAGAGTGTAGGGTATAGAGTGTAGAGTGTAGGGTATAGAGTGTAGAGTGTAGGGCATAGAGTGTAGATTGTAGGGTATAGAGTGTAGGGTATAGAGTGTAGGGTATAGAGTGTAGGGTATAGAGTGTAGAGTGTAGGGTAGAGAGTGTAGAGTGTAGGGTATAGAGTGTAGGGTATAGACTGTAGGGTATAGAGTGTAGAGTGTAGGGATTAGAGTGTAGGGTATAGAGTGTAGGGTGTGGAGTGTAGGGTATAGAGTGTAGAGTGTAGGGTATAGAGTGTAGGGTATAGAGTGTAGGGTATAGAGTGTAGGGAATAGAGTGTAGAGTGTAAGGTATAGAGTGTAGAGTATAGGGTATAGAGTGTAGGGTATAGAGTGTAGGGTATAGAGTGTAGGGTATAGAGTGTAGGGAATAGAGTGTAGAGTGTAAGGTATAGAGTGTAGAGTTTAGGGTATAGAGTGTAAGGTATAGAGTGTAGAGTGTAGGGATTAGAGTGTAGGGTATAGAGTGTAGGGTGTAGAGTGTAGGGCATAGAGTGTAGAGTGTAGGGTATAGAGTGTATGGTATAGAGTGTAGAGTATAGAGTGTAGGGTGTAGAGTGTAGGGTATAGAGTGTAGGGTATAGAGTGTAGGGTATAGAGTGTAGGGAATAGAGTGTAGAGTGTAAGGTATAGAGTGTAGAGTGTAGGGTATAGAGTGTAGGGTATAGAGTGTAGAGTGTAGGGATTAGAGTGTAGGGTATAGAGTGTAGGGTATAGTGTGTAGGGTATAGAGTGTAGAGTGTAGGGTATAGAGTGTAGAGTGTAGGGTATAGAGTGTAGGGTATAGAGTGTAGAGTGTAGGGTATAGAGTGTATGCTATAGAGTGTATGGTGTAGAGTGTATGGTATAGAGTGTAGGGTATACAGTGTAGAGTGTATGGTATAGAGCGTAGGGTGTAGAGTGTAGGGTATAGAGTGTATGTTATAGAGTGTAGGGTATAGAGTGTAGGGTAGAGAGTGTAGAGTGTAGGGTATAGAGTGTAGGGTATAGAGTGTAGGGTATAGAGTGTAGAGTGTAGGGATTAGAGTGTAGGGTATAGAGTGTAGTGTGTAGAATGTAGGGTATAGAGTGTAGAGTGTAGGGTATAGAGTGTATGGTATAGAGTGTAGGGTATAGAGTGTTGGGTGTAGAGTGTAGGGTATAGAGTGTAGGGTATAGAGTGTAGGGTATAGAGTGCAGGGAATAGAGTGTAGAGTGTAAGGTATAGAGTGTAGAGTATAGGGTATAGAGTGTAGGGTATAGAGTGTAGAGTGTAGGGATTAGAGTGTAGGGTATAGAGTGTAGGGTGTAGAGTGTAGGGTATAGAGTGTAGAGTGTAGGGTATAGAGTGTATGGTATAGAGTGTAGGGTATAGAGTGTAGGGTGTAGAGTGTAGGGTATAGAGTGTAGGGTATAGAGTGTAGGGTATAGAGTGTAGGGTATAGAGTGTAGGGAATCGAGTGTAGAGTGTAAGGTATAGAGTGTAGAGTGTAGGGTATAGAGTGTAGGGTATAGACTGTAGGGTATAGAGTGTAGGGTATAGATTGTAGGCTATAGAGTGTAGGGTATAGAGTGTAGGGTATAGAGTGTAGGGTATAGAGTGTAGGGTATAGAGTGTAGGGTATAGAGTGTATGTTATAGAGTGTAGGGTATAGAGTGTAGAGTGTAGGGTATAGAGTTTAGAGTGTAGGGTATAGAGTGTAGGGTATAGAGTGTAAGGTATAGAGTGTAGGGTGTAGAGTGTAGGGTATAGATTGTAGGGTATAGAGTGTAGGGTATAGAGTGTACGGTATAGAGTGTAGGGTATGGAGTGTATGGTATAGAGTGTAGGGTATAGAGTGTAGGGTATAGAGTGTAGGGTATAAAGTGTAGAGTGTAGGGTATAGCGTGTAGAGTGTAGGGTATAGAGTGTAGGGTATAGAGTGTAGGGTATAGAGTGTAGGGTATAGATTTTAGAGTGTAGGGTATAGAGTGTATGGTATAGAGTGTAGGGTATAGAGTGTAGGATGTAGAGTGTTTGGTATAGAGTGTAGGGTATAGAGTGTAGGGTATAGAGTGTAGGGTATAGAGTGTAGGGAATAGAGTGTAGAGTGTAAGGTATAGAGTGTAGAGTGTAGGGTATAGAGTGTAGGGTATAGAGTGTAGGGTATAGAGTGTAGAGTGTAGGGTATAGAGTGTAGAGTGTAGGGTATAGAGTGTAGGGTATAGAGTGTAGGGTAGAGTGTGTAGAGTGTAGGGTACAGAGTGTAGGGTATAGAGTGTAGGGTATAGAGTGTAGAGTGTAGGGATTAGAGTGTAGGGTATAGAGTGTAGGGTGTAGAGTGTAGGGAATAGAGTGTAGGGTATAGAGTGTAGGGTATAGAGTGTAGGGTGTAGAGTGTAGGGTATAGAGTGTATGGTATAGAGTGTAGGGTATAGAATGTATGGTATAGAGTGTAGAGTGTAGGATATAGAGTGTAGGGTATAGAGTGTAGAGTGTAGGGTATAGAGTGTAGGGTATAGAGTGTAGGGTATAGAGTGTAGAGTGTAGGGATTAGAGTGTAGGGTATAGAGTGTAGGGTATAGAGTGTAGAGTGTAGGGTAGAGAGTGTAGGATATAGAGTGTAGAGTGTAGGGTATAGAGTGTAGGGTATAGAGTGTAGGGTATAGAGTGTAGGGTATAGAGTGTAGAGTGTAGGGTATAGAGTGTAGGGTATAGAGTGTAGGGTATAGAGTGTAGAGTGTAGGGTATAGAGTGTAGGGTATAGAGTGTAGGGTATAGAGTGTAGGGCATAGAGTGTAGGGTATAGAGTGTAGGGTGTAGAGTGTAGGGTATAGAGTGTAGGGTATAGAGTGTAGAGTGTAGGGTATAGAGTGTAGGGTATAGAGTGTAGGGTATAGAGTGTAGGGTATAGAGTGTAGGGTATAGAGTGTAGAGTGTAGGGTATAGCGTGTAGAGTGTCGGGTATAGAGTGTAGGGTATAGAGTGTAGGGTATAGAGTGTAGGGTATAGAGTGTAGAGTGTAGGGTATAGAGTGTAGAGTGTAGGGTATAGAGTGTATGGTATAGAGTGTAGGGTATAGAGTGTAGGGTGTAGAGCGTTCGGTATAGAGTGTAGGGTATAGAATGTAGGGTATAGAGTGTAGGGTATAGAGTGTAGGGAATAGAGTGTAGAGTGTAAGGTATAGAGTGTAGAGTGTAGGGTATAGAGTGTAAGGTATAGAGTGTAGAGTGTAGGGATTAGAGTGTAGGGTATAGAGTGTATGGTGTAGAGTGTAGGGCATAGAGTGTAGAGTGTAGGGTATAGAGTGTATGGTATAGAGTGTAGAGTATAGAGTGTAGGGTGTAGAGTGTAGGGTATAGAGTGTAGGGTATAGAGTGTAGGGTATAGAGTGTAGGGAATAGAGTGTAGAGTGTAAGGTATAGAGTGTAGAGTGTAGGGTATAGAGTGTAGGGTATAGAGTGTAGAGTGTAGGGATTAGAGTGTAGGGTATAGAGTGTAGGGTATAGTGTGTAGGGTATAGAGTGTAGAGTGTAGGGTATAGAGTGTAGAGTGTAGGGTATAGAGTGTAGGGCATAGAGTGTAGAGTGTAGGGTATAGAGTGTATGCTATAGAGTGTATGGTGTAGAGTGTATGGTATAGAGTGTAGGGTATACAGTGTAGAGTGTATGGTATAGAGTGTAGGGTGTAGAGTGTAGGGTATAGAGTGTATGTTATAGAGTGTAGGGTATAGAATGTAGGGTAGAGAGTGTAGAGTGTAGGGTATAGAGTGTAGGGTATAGAGTGTAGGGTATAGAGTGTAGAGTGTAGGGATTAGAGTGTAGGGTATAGAGTGTAGTGTGTAGAGTGTAGGGTATAGAGTGTAGAGTGTAGAGTATAGAGTGTATGGTATAGAGTGTAGGGTATAGAGTGTAGGGTGTAGAGTGTAGGGTATAGAGTGTAGGGTATAGAGTGTAGGGTATAGAGTGTAGGGAATAGAGTGTAGAGTGTGAGGTATAGAGTGTAGAGTATAGGGTATAGAGTGTAGGGTATAGAGTGTAGAGTGTAGGGATTAGAGTGTAGGGTATAGAGTGTAGGGTGTAGAGTGTAGGGTATAGAGTGTAGAGTGTAGGGTATAGAGTGTATGGTATAGAGTGTAGGGTATAGAGTGTAGGGTGTAGAGTGTAGGGTATAGAGTGTAGGGTATAGAGTGTAGGGTATAGAGTGTAGGGTATAGAGTGTAGGGAATCGAGTGTAGAGTGTAAGGTATAGAGTGTAGAGTGTAGGGTATAGAGTGTAGGGTATAGACTGTAGGGTATAGAGTGTAGGGTATAGATTGTAGGCTATAGAGTGTAGGGTATAGAGTGTAGGGTATAGAGTGTAGAGTGTAGGGTATAGAGTGTAGGGTATAGAGTGTAGGGTATAGAGTGTAGGGTATAGAGTGTAGAGTGTAGGGTATAGTGTGTAGGGTATAGAGTGCAGGGTGTAGAGTGTAGGGTATAGAGTGTAGGGTATAGAGTGTATGGTGTAGAGTGTATGGTATAGAGTGTAGGGTATAGATTGTAGAGTGTATGGTATAGAGTGTATGGTACAGAGTGTAGGGTATAGAGTGTAGAGTGTAGGGTATAGAGTGTAGGGTATAGAGTGTAGGGTATAGAGTGTAGGGTATAGAGTGTAGAGTGTAGGGTATATAGTGTATGGTACAGAGTGTAGGGTATAGAGTGTAGAGTGTAGGGTATAGAGTGTAGGGCATAGAGTGTAGGGTATAGAGTGTAGGGTGTAGAGTGTAGGGTATAGAGTGTAGGGTATAGAGTGTAGAGTGTAGGGTATAGAGTGTAGGGTATAGAGTGTAGGGTATAGAGTGTAGGGTATAGAGTGCAGGGTGTAGAGTGTAGGGTATAGAGTGTAGGGTATAGAGTGTAGAGTGTAGGGTATAGAGTGTATGCTATAGAGTGTATGGTGTAGAGTGTATGGTATAGAGTGTAGGGTATAGATTGTAGAGTGTATGGTATAGAGTGTATGGTACAGAGTGTAGGGTATAGAGTGTAGAGTGTAGGGTATAGAGTGTAGGGTATAGAGTGTAGGGTATAGAGTGTAGGGTATAGAGTGTAGAGTGTAGGGTATATAGTGTATGGTACAGAGTGTAGGGTATAGAGTGTAGAGTGTAGGGTATAGAGTGTAGGGCATAGAGTGTAGGGTATAGAGTGTAGGGTGTAGAGTGTAGGGTATAGAGTGTAGGGTATAGAGTGTAGGGTGTAGAGTGTAGGGTATAGAGTGTAGGGTATAGAGTGTAGAGTGTAGGGTATAGAGTGTAGGGTATAGAGTGTAGGGTATAGAGTGTAGGGTATAGAGTGTAGGGTATAGAGTGTAGAGTGTGGGGTATAGCTTGTAGAGTGTCGGGTATAGAGTGTAGGGTATAGAGTGTAGGGTATAGAGTGTAGGGTATAGAGTGTAGAGTGTAGGGTATAGAGTGTAGAGTGTAGGGTATAGAGTGTATGGTATAGAGTGTAGGGTATAGAGTGTAGGGTGTAGAGCGTTGGGTATAGAGTGTAGGGTATAGAGTGTAGGGTATAGAGTGTAGGGTATAGAGTGTAGGGAATAGAGTGTAGAGTGTAAGGTATAGAGTGTAGAGTGTAGGGTATAGAGTGTAAGGTATAGAGTGTAGAGTGTAGGGATTAGAGTGTAGGGTATAGAGTGTAGGGTGTAGAGTGTAGGGCATAGAGTGTAGAGTGTAGGGTATAGAGTGTATGGTATAGAGTGTAGAGTATAGAGTGTAGGGTGTAGAGTGTAGGGTATAGAGTGTAGGGTATAGAGTGTAGGGTATAGAGTGTAGGGAATAGAGTGTAGAGTGTAAGGTATAGAGTGTAGAGTGTAGGGTATAGAGTGTAGGGTATAGAGTGTAGAGTGTAGGGATTAGAGTGTAGGGTATAGAGTGTAGGGTATAGTGTGTAGGGTATAGAGTGTAGAGTGTAGGGTATAGAGTGTAGAGTGTAGGGTATAGAGTGTAGGGCATAGAGTGTAGAGTGTAGGGTATAGAGTGTATGCTATAGAGTGTATGGTGTAGAGTGTATGGTATAGAGTGTAGGGTATACAGTGTAGAGTGTATGGTATAGAGTGTAGGGTGTAGAGTGTAGGGTATAGAGTGTATGTTATAGAGTGTAGGGTATAGAATGTAGGGTAGAGAGTGTAGAGTGTAGGGTATAGAGTGTAGGGTATAGAGTGTAGGGTATAGAGTGTAGAGTGTAGGGATTAGAGTGTAGGGTATAGAGTGTAGTGTGTAGAGTGTAGGGTATAGAGTGTAGAGTGTAGAGTATAGAGTGTATGGTATAGAGTGTAGGGTATAGAGTGTAGGGTGTAGAGTGTAGGGTATAGAGTGTAGGGTATAGAGTGTAGGGTATAGAGTGTAGGGAATAGAGTGTAGAGTGTGAGGTATAGAGTGTAGAGTATAGGGTATAGAGTGTAGGGTATAGAGTGTAGAGTGTAGGGATTAGAGTGTAGGGTATAGAGTGTAGGGTGTAGAGTGTAGGGTATAGAGTGTAGAGTGTAGGGTATAGAGTGTATGGTATAGAGTGTAGGGTATAGAGTGTAGGGTGTAGAGTGTAGGGTATAGAGTGTAGGGTATAGAGTGTAGGGTATAGAGTGTAGGGTATAGAGTGTAGGGAATCGAGTGTAGAGTGTAAGGTATAGAGTGTAGAGTGTAGGGTATAGAGTGTAGGGTATAGACTGTAGGGTATAGAGTGTAGGGTATAGATTGTAGGCTATAGAGTGTAGGGTATAGAGTGTAGGGTATAGAGTGTAGAGTGTAGGGTATAGAGTGTAGGGTATAGAGTGTAGGGTATAGAGTGTAGGGTATAGAGTGTAGAGTGTAGGGTATAGTGTGTAGGGTATAGAGTGCAGGGTGTAGAGTGTAGGGTATAGAGTGTAGGGTATAGAGTGTAGAGTGTAGGGTATAGAGTGTATGCTATAGAGTGTATGGTGTAGAGTGTATGGTATAGAGTGTAGGGTATAGCTTGTAGAGTGTATGGTATAGAGTGTATGGTACAGAGTGTAGGGTATAGAGTGTAGAGTGTAGGGTATAGAGTGTAGGGTATAGAGTGTAGGGTATAGAGTGTAGGGTATAGAGTGTAGAGTGTAGGGTATATAGTGTATGGTACAGAGTGTAGGGTATAGAGTGTAGAGTGTAGGGTATAGAGTGTAGGGCATAGAGTGTAGGGTATAGAGTGTAGGGTGTAGAGTGTAGGGTATAGAGTGTAGGGTATAGAGTGTAGAGTGTAGGGTATAGAGTGTAGGGTATAGAGTGTAGGGTATAGAGTGTAGGGTTTAGAGAGTAGGGTATAGAGTGTAGAGTGTAGGGTATAGCGTGTAGAGTGTCGGGTATAGAATGTAGGGTATAGAGTGTAGGGTATAGAGTGTAGGGTATAGAGTGTAGAGTGTAGGGTATAGAGTGTAGAGTGTAGGGTATAGAGTGTATGGTATAGAGAGTAGTGTATTGAGTGTAGGGTGTAGAGTGTTGGGTATAGAGTGTAGGGTATAGAGTGTAGGGTATAGAGTGTAGGGTATAGAGTGTAGGGAATAGAGTGTAGAGTGTAAGGTATAGAGTGTAGAGTGTAGGGTATAGAGTGTAGAGTGTAGGGATTAGAGTGTAGGGTATAGAGTGTAGGGTATAGTGTGTCGGGTATAGAGTGTAGAGTGTAGGGTATAGAGTGTAGAGTGTAGGGTATAGAGTGTAGGGTATAGAGTGTAGGGTATAGAGTGTAGGGCATAGAGTGTAGGGTATAGAGTGTAGGGTATAGAGTGTAGAGTGTAGGGTATAGAGTGTAGGGTATAGAGTGTAGGGTATAGAGTGTAGAGTGTAGGGTATAGAGTGTAGGGTATAGAGTGTAGGGTATAGAGTGTAGGGTATAGAGTGTAGGAGATAGAGTGTAGGGTATAGAGTGTAGGGTATAGAGTGTAGAGTGTAGGGTATAGAGTGTAGGGTATAGAGTGTAGGGTATAGAGTGTAGAGTGTAGGGCATAGAGTGTAGAGTGTAGGGTATAGAGTGTAGGGTATAGAGTGTAGGGTAGAGAGTGTAGGGTAGAGAGTGTAGAGTGTAGGGATTAGAGTGTAGGGTATAGAGTGTAGGGTGTAGAGTGTAGGGCATAGAGTGTAGAGTGTAGGGTATAGAGTGTATGGTATAGAGTGTAGAGTATAGAGTGTAGGGTGTAGAGTGTAGGGTATAGAGTGTAGGGTATAGAGTGTAGGGTATAGAGTGTAGGGAATAGAGTGTTGAGTGTAAGGTACAGAGTGTAGAGTGTAGGGCATAGAGTGTAGGGTATAGAGTGTAGGGCATAGAGTGTAGGGTATAGAGTGTAGGGTGTAGAGTGTAGGGTATAGAGTGTAGGGTATAGAGTGTAGAGTGTAGGGTATAGAGTGTAGGGTATAGAGTGTAGGGTATAGAGTGTAGGGTTTAGAGTGTAGTGTATAGAGTGTAGAGTGTAGGGTATAGCGTGTAGAGTGTCGGGTATAGAGTGTAGGGTATAGAGTGTAGGGTATAGAGTGTAGAGTGTAGGGTATAGTGTGTAGGGTATAGAGTGCAGGGTGTAGAGTGTAGGGTATAGAGTGTAGGGTATAGAGTGTAGAGTGTAGGGTATAGAGTGTATGCTATAGAGTGTATGGTGTAGAGTGTATGGTATAGAGTGTAGGGTATAGATTGTAGAGTGTATGGTATAGAGTGTATGGTACAGAATGTAGGGTATAGAGTGTAGAGTGTAGGGTATAGAGTGTAGGGTATAGAGTGTAGGGTATAGAGTGTAGAGTGTAGGGTATATAGTGTATGGTACAGAGTGTAGGGTATAGAGTGTAGAGTGTAGGGTATAGAGTGTAGGGTATAGAGTGTAGGGTATAGAGTGTAGGGCATAGAGTGTAGGGTATAGAGTGTAGGGTGTAGAGTGTAGGGTATAGAGTGTAGGGTATAGAGTGTAGAGTGTAGGGTATAGAGTGTAGGGTATAGAGTGTAGGGTATAGAGTGTAGGGTTTAGAGTGTAGGGTATAGAGTGTAGAGTGTAGGGTATAGCGTGTAGAGTGTCGGGTATAGAGTGTAGGGTATAGAGTGTAGGGTATAGAGTGTAGGGTATAGAGTGTAGAGTGTAGGGTATAGAGTGTAGAGTGTAGGGTATAGAGTGTATGGTATAGAGTGTAGGGTATTGAGTGTAGGGTGTAGAGTGTTGGGTATAGAGTGTAGGGTATAGAGTGTAGGGTATAGAGTGTAGGGTATAGAGTGTAGGGAATAGAGTGTAGAGTGTAAGGTATAGAGTGTAGAGTGTAGGGTATAGAGTGTAGGGTATAGAGTGTAGAGTGTAGGGATTAGAGTGTAGGGTATAGAGTGTAGGGTATAGTGTGTAGGGTATAGAGTGTAGAGTGTAGGGTATAGAGTGTAGAGTGTAGGGTATAGAGTGTAGGGTATAGAGTGTAGGGCATAGAGTGTAGGGTATAGAGTGTAGGGTATAGAGTGTAGAGTGTAGGGTATAGAGTGTAGGGTATAGAGTGTAGGGTATAGAGTGTAGAGTGTAGGGTATAGAGTGTAGGGTATAGAGTGTAGGGTATAGAGTGTAGGGTATAGAGTGTAGGGCATAGAGTGTAGGGTATAGAGTGTAGGGTATAGAGTGTAGAGTGTAGGGCATAGAGTGTAGAGTGTAGGGTATAGAGTGTAGGGTATAGAGTGTAGGGTAGAGAGTGTAGGGTAGAGAGTGTAGAGTGTAGGGATTAGAGTGTAGGGTATAGAGTGTAGGGTGTAGAGTGTAGGGCATAGAGTGTAGAGTGTAGGGTATAGAGTGTATGGTATAGAGTGTAGAGTATAGAGTGTAGGGTGTAGAGTGTAGGGTATAGAGTGTAGGGTATAGAGTGTAGGGTATAGAGTGTAGGGAATAGAGTGTTGAGTGTAAGGTACAGAGTGTAGAGTGTAGGGCATAGAGTGTAGAGTGTAGGGTATAGAGTGTAGGGTATAGAGTGTAGGGTATAGAGTGTAGGGTATACAGTGTAGGGTATAGAGTGTAGAGTGTAGGGTATAGAGTGTAGAGTGTAGGGTATAGAGTGTAGAGTGTAGGGCATAGAGTGTAGATTGTAGGGTATAGAGTGTAGGGTATAGAGTGTAGGGTATAGAGTGTAGGGTATAGAGTGTAGGGTGTAGAGTGTAGGGTAGAGAGTGTAGAGTGTAGGGTATAGAGTGTAGGGTATAGAGTGTAGGGTATAGAGTGTAGAGTGTAGGGATTAGCGTGTAGGGTATAGAGTGTAGGGTGTGGAGTGTAGGGTATAGAGTGTAGAGTGTAGGGTATAGAGTGTAGGGTATAGAGTGTAGGGTATAGAGTGTAGGGTATAGAGTGTAGGGAATAGAGTGTAGAGTGTAAGGTATAGAGTGTAGAGTATAGGGTATAGAGTGTAGGGTATAGAGTGTAGGGTATAGAGTGTAGGGTATAGAGTGTAGGGTATAGAGTGTAGGGAATAGAGTGTAGAGTGTAAGGTATAGAGTGTAGAGTGTAGGGTATAGAGTGTAAGGTATAGAGTGTAGAGTGTAGGGATTAGAGTGTAGGGTATAGAGTGTAGGGTGTAGAGTGTAGGGCATAGAGTGTAGAGTGTAGGGTATAGAGTGTATGGTATAGAGTGTAGAGTATAGAGTGTAGGGTGTAGAGTGTAGGGTATAGAGTGTAGGGTATAGAGTGTAGGGTATAGAGTGTAGGGAATAGAGTGTAGAGTGTAAGGTATAGAGTGTAGAGTGTAGGGTATAGAGTGTAGGGTATAGAGTGTAGGGTATAGAGTGTAGAGTGTAGGGATTAGAGTGTAGGGTATAGAGTGTAGGGTATAGTGTGTAGGGTATAGAGTGTAGAGTGTAGGGTATAGAGTGTAGAGTGTAGGGTATAGAGTGTAGGGTATAGAGTGTAGAGTGTAGGGTATAGAGTGTATGCTATAGAGTGTATGGTGTAGAGTGTATGGTATAGAGTTTAGGGTATACAGTGTAGAGTGTATGGTATAGAGCGTAGGGTGTAGAGTGTAGGGTATAGAGTGTATGTTATAGAGTGTAGGGTATAGAGTGTAGGGTAGAGAGTGTAGAGTGTAGGGTATAGAGTGTAGGGTATAGAGTGTAGGGTATAGAGTGTAGAGTGTAGGGATTAGAGTGTAGGGTATAGAGTGTAGTGTGTAGAATGTAGGGTATAGAGTGTAGAGTGTAGGGTATAGAGTGTATGGTATAGAGTGTAGGGTATAGAGTGTAGGGTGTAGAGTGTAGGGTATAGAGTGTAGGGTATAGAGTGTAGGGTATAGAGTGTAGGGAATAGAGTGTGGAGTGTAAGGTATAGAGTGTAGAGTATAGGGTATAGAGTGTAGGGTATAGATTGTAGAGTGTAGGGATTAGAGTGTAGGGTATAGAGTGTAGGGTGTAGAGTGTAGGGTATAGAGTGTAGAGTGTAGGGTATAGAGTGTATGGTATAGAGTGTAGGGTATAGAGTGTAGGGTGTAGAGTGTAGGGTATAGAGTGTAGGGTATAGAGTGTAGGGTATAGAGTGTAGGGTATAGAGTGTAGGGAATCGAATGTAGAGTGTAAGGTATAGAGTGTAGAGTGTAGGGTATAGAGTGTAGGGTATAGACTGTAGGGTATAGAGTGTAGGGTATAGATTGTAGGCTATAGAGTGTAGGGTATAGAGTGTAGGGTATAGAGTGTAGGGTATAGAGTGTAGGGTATAGAGTGTAGGGTATAGAGTGTAGAGTGTAGGGTATAGTGTGTAGGGTATAGAGTGCAGGGTGTAGAGTGTAGGGTATAGAGTGTAGGGTATAGAGTGTAGAGTGTAGGGTATAGAGTGTATGCTATAGAGTGTATGGTGTAGAGTGTATGGTATAGAGTGTAGGGTATAGAGTGTAGAGTGTAGGGTATAGAGTGTAGGGTATAGAGTGTAGGGTATAGAGTGTATGTTATAGAGTGTAGGGTATAGAGTGTAGAGTGTAGGGTATAGAGTTTAGAGTGTAGGGTATAGAGTGTAGGGTATAGAGTGTAAGGTATAGAGTGTAGGGTGTAGAGTGTAGGGTATAGATTGTAGGGTATAGAGTGTAGGGTATAGAGTGTACGGTATAGAGTGTAGGGTATGGAGTGTATGGTATAGAGTGTAGGGTATAGAGTGTAGGGTATAGAGTGTAGGGTATAAAGTGTAGAGTGTAGGGTATAGCGTGTAGAGTGTAGGGTATAGAGTGTAGGGTATAGAGTGTAGGGTATAGAGTGTAGGGTATAGAGTGTAGAGTGTAGGGTATAGAGTGTATGGTATAGAGTGTAGGGTATAGAGTGTAGGGTGTAGAGTGTTGGGTATAGAGTGTAGGGTATAGAGTGTAGGGTATAGAGTGTAGGGTATAGAGGGTAGTGAATAGAGTGTAGAGTGTAAGGTATAGAGTGTAGGGTGTAGGGTATAGAGTGTAGGGTATAGAGTGTAGGGTATAGAGTGTAGAGTGTAGGGTATAGAGTGTAGAGTGTAGGGTATAGAGTGTAGGGTATAGAGTGTAGGGTATAGAGTGTAGGGTAGAGTGTGTAGAGTGTAGGGTATAGAGTGTAGGGTATAGAGTGTAGGGTATAGAGTGTAGAGTGTAGGGATTAGAGTGTAGGGTATAGAGTGTAGGGTGTAGAGTGTAGGGTATAGAGTGTAGAGTGTAGTGTATAGAGTGTATGGTATAGAGTGTAGGGTGTAGAGTGTAGGGTATAGAGTGTAGGGTATAGAGTGTAGGGTATAGAGTGTAGGGAATATAGTGTAGAGTGTAAGGTATAGAGTGTAGAGTGTAGGGTATAGAGTGTAGGGTATAGAGTGTAGAGTGAAGGGATTAGAGTGTAGGGTATAGAGTGTAGGGTGTAGAGTGTAGGGTATAGAGTGTAGAGTGTAGGGTATAGAGTGTATGGTATAGAGTGTAGGGTATAGAGTGTAGGGTGTAGAGTGTAGGGTATAGAGTGTAGGGTATAGAGTGTAGGGTATAGAGTGTAGGGTATAGAGTGTAGGGAATAGAGTGTAGAGTGTAAGGTATAGAGTGTAGAGTGTAGGGTATAGAGTGTAGGGTATAGACTGTAGGGTATAGAGTGTAGGGTATAGAGTGTAGGGTATAGATTGTAGAGTGTAGGCTATAGAGTGTAGGGTATAGAGTGTAGAATGTAGGGTATAGAGTGTAGGGTATAGAGTGTAGGGTATAGAGTGTAGGGTATAGAGTGTAGAGTGTATGGTATAGTGTGTAGGGTATAGAGTGCAGGGTGTAGAGTGTAGGGTATAGAGTGTAGGGTATAGAGTGTAGAGTGTAGGGTATAGAGTGTAGGGTATAGAGTGTAGGGTATAGAGTGTATGTTATAGAGTGTAGGGTATAGAGTGTAGGGTAGAGAGTGTAGAGTGTAGGGTATAGAGTGTAGGGTATAGAGTGTAGGGTATAGATTGTAGAGTGTAGGCTATAGAGTGTAGGGTATAGAGTGTAGGGTATAGAGTGTATGTTATAGAGTGTAGGGTATAGAGTGTAGGGTAGAGAGTGTAGAGTGTAGGGTATAGAGTGTAGGGTATAGAGTGTAGGGTATAGATTGTAGAGTGTAGGCTATAGAGTGTAGGGTATAGAGTGTAGAGTGTCGGGATTAGAGTGTAGGGTATAGAGTGTGGGATGTAGAGTGTAGGGTATAGAGTGTAGAGTGTAGGATATAGAGTGTATGGTATAGAGTGTAGGGTATAGAGTGTAGGGTGTAGAGTGTAGGGTATAGAGTGTAGGGAATAGAGTGTAGGGTATAGAGTGTAGGGTATAGAGTGTAGGGTGTAGAGTGTAGGGTATAGAGTGTATGGTATAGAGTGTAGGGTATAGAATGTATGGTATAGAGTGTAGAGTGTAGGATATAGAGTGTGGGGTATAGAGTGTAGAGTGTAGGGTATAGAGTGTAGGGTATAGAGTGTAGGGTATAGAGTGTAGAGTGTAGGGATTAGAGTGTAGGGTATAGAGTGTAGGGTATAGAGTGTAGAGTGTAGGGTAGAGAGTGTAGGATATAGAGTGTAGAGTGTAGGGTATAGAGTGTAGGGTATAGAGTGTAGGGTATAGAGTGTGTGGTATAGAGTGTAGAGTGTAGGGTATAGAGTGTAGGGTATAGAGTGTAGGGTATAGAGTGTAGAGTGTAGGGTATAGAGTGTAGGGTATAGAGTGTAGGGTATAGAGTGTAGGGCATAGAGTGTAGGGTATAGAGTGTAGGGTGTAGAGTGTAGGATATAGAGTGTAGGGTATAGAGTGTAGAGTGTAGGGTATAGAGTGTAGGGTATAGAGTGTAGGGTATAGAGTGTAGGGTATAGAGTGTAGGGTATAGAGTGTAGAGTGTCGGGTATAGAGTGTAGGGTATAGAGTGTAGGGTATAGAGTGTAGGGTATAGAGTGTAGAGTGTAGGGTATAGAGTGTAGAGTGTAGGGTATAGAGTGTATGGTATAGAGTGTAGGGTATAGAGTGTAGGGTGTAGAGCGTTGGGTATAGAGTGTAGGGTATAGAGTGTAGGGTATAGAGTGTAGGGTATAGAGTGTAGGGATAGAGTGTAGAGTGTAAGGTATAGAGTGTAGAGTGTAGGGTATAGAGTGTAGGGTATAGAATGTAGAGTGTAGGGATTAGAGTGTAGGGTATAGAGTGTAGGGTATAGTGTGTAGGGTATAGAGTGTAGAGTGTAGGGTATAGAGTGTAGAGTGTAGGGTATAGAGTGTAGGGTATAGAGTGTAGGGTATAGAGTGTAGGGCATAGAGTGTAGGGTATAGAGTGTAGGGTATAGAGTGTAGAGTGTAGGGTATAGAGTGTAGGGTATAGAGTGTAGGGTATAGAGTGTAGAGTGTAGGGTATAGAGTGTAGGGTATAGAGTGTAGGGTATAGAGTGTAGGGTATAGAGTGTAGGGCATAGAGTGTAGGGTATAGAGTGTAGGGTATAGAGTGTAGAGTGTAGGGTATAGAGTGTAGGGTATAGAGTGTAGGGTATAGAGTGTAGAGTGTAGGGCATAGAGTGTAGAGTGTAGGGTATAGAGTGTAGGGTATAGAGTGTAGGGTGTAGAGTGTAGGGCATAGAGTGTAGCGTGTAGGGTATAGAGTGTATGGTATAGAGTGTAGAGTATAGAGTGTAGGGTGTAGAGTGTAGGGTATAGAGTGTAGGGTATAGAGTGTAGGGTATAGAGTGTAGGGAATAGAGTGTTGAGTGTAAGGTACAGAGTGTAGAGTGTAGGGCATAGAGTGTAGAGTGTAGGGTATAGAGTGTAGGGTATAGAGTGTAGGGTATAGAGTGTAGAGTGTAGGGTATAGAGTGTAGAGTGTAGGGTATAGAGTGTAGGGTATAGAGTGTAGGGTATAGAGTGTAGGGTAGAGTGTGTAGAGTGTAGGGTATAGAGTGTAGGGTATAGAGTGTAGGGTATAGAGTGTAGAGTGTAGGGATTAGAGTGTAGGGTATAGAGTGTAGGGTGTAGAGTGTAGGGTATAGAGTGTAGAGTGTAGTGTATAGAGTGTATGGTATAGAGTGTAGGGTGTAGAGTGTAGGGTATAGAGTGTAGGGTATAGAGTGTAGGGTATAGAGTGTAGGGAATATAGTGTAGAGTGTAAGGTATAGAGTGTAGAGTGTAGGGTATAGAGTGTAGGGTATAGAGTGTAGAGTGAAGGGATTAGAGTGTAGGGTATAGAGTGTAGGGTGTAGAGTGTAGGGTATAGAGTGTAGAGTGTAGGGTATAGAGTGTATGGTATAGAGTGTAGGGTATAGAGTGTAGGGTGTAGAGTGTAGGGTATAGAGTGTAGGGTATAGAGTGTAGGGTATAGAGTGTAGGGTATAGAGTGTAGGGAATAGAGTGTAGAGTGTAAGGTATAGAGTGTAGAGTGTAGGGTATAGAGTGTAGGGTATAGACTGTAGGGTATAGAGTGTAGGGTATAGAGTGTAGGGTATAGATTGTAGAGTGTAGGCTATAGAGTGTAGGGTATAGAGTGTAGAATGTAGGGTATAGAGTGTAGGGTATAGAGTGTAGGGTATAGAGTGTAGGGTATAGAGTGTAGAGTGTAGGGTATAGTGTGTAGGGTATAGAGTGCAGGGTGTAGAGTGTAGGGTATAGAGTGTAGGGTATAGAGTGTAGAGTGTAGGGTATAGAGTGTAGGGTATAGAGTGTAGGGTATAGAGTGTATGTTATAGAGTGTAGGGTATAGAGTGTAGGGTAGAGAGTGTAGAGTGTAGGGTATAGAGTGTAGGGTATAGAGTGTAGGGTATAGATTGTAGAGTGTAGGCTATAGAGTGTAGGGTATAGAGTGTAGGGTATAGAGTGTATGTTATAGAGTGTAGGGTATAGAGTGTAGGGTAGAGAGTGTAGAGTGTAGGGTATAGAGTGTAGGGTATAGAGTGTAGGGTATAGATTGTAGAGTGTAGGCTATAGAGTGTAGGGTATAGAGTGTAGAGTGTCGGGATTAGAGTGTAGGGTATAGAGTGTGGGATGTAGAGTGTAGGGTATAGAGTGTAGAGTGTAGGATATAGAGTGTATGGTATAGAGTGTAGGGTATAGAGTGTAGGGTGTAGAGTGTAGGGTATAGAGTGTAGGGAATAGAGTGTAGGGTATAGAGTGTAGGGTATAGAGTGTAGGGTGTAGAGTGTAGGGTATAGAGTGTATGGTATAGAGTGTAGGGTATAGAATGTATGGTATAGAGTGTAGAGTGTAGGATATAGAGTGTGGGGTATAGAGTGTAGAGTGTAGGGTATAGAGTGTAGGGTATAGAGTGTAGGGTATAGAGTGTAGAGTGTAGGGATTAGAGTGTAGGGTATAGAGTGTAGGGTATAGAGTGTAGAGTGTAGGGTAGAGAGTGTAGGATATAGAGTGTAGAGTGTAGGGTATAGAGTGTAGGGTATAGAGTGTAGGGTATAGAGTGTGTGGTATAGAGTGTAGAGTGTAGGGTATAGAGTGTAGGGTATAGAGTGTAGGGTATAGAGTGTAGAGTGTAGGGTATAGAGTGTAGGGTATAGAGTGTAGGGTATAGAGTGTAGGGCATAGAGTGTAGGGTATAGAGTGTAGGGTGTAGAGTGTAGGATATAGAGTGTAGGGTATAGAGTGTAGAGTGTAGGGTATAGAGTGTAGGGTATAGAGTGTAGGGTATAGAGTGTAGGGTATAGAGTGTAGGGTATAGAGTGTAGAGTGTCGGGTATAGAGTGTAGGGTATAGAGTGTAGGGTATAGAGTGTAGGGTATAGAGTGTAGAGTGTAGGGTATAGAGTGTAGAGTGTAGGGTATAGAGTGTATGGTATAGAGTGTAGGGTATAGAGTGTAGGGTGTAGAGCGTTGGGTATAGAGTGTAGGGTATAGAGTGTAGGGTATAGAGTGTAGGGTATAGAGTGTAGGGATAGAGTGTAGAGTGTAAGGTATAGAGTGTAGAGTGTAGGGTATAGAGTGTAGGGTATAGAGTGTAGAGTGTAGGGATTAGAGTGTAGGGTATAGAGTGTAGGGTATAGTGTGTAGGGTATAGAGTGTAGAGTGTAGGGTATAGAGTGTAGAGTGTAGGGTATAGAGTGTAGGGTATAGAGTGTAGGGTATAGAGTGTAGGGCATAGAGTGTAGGGTATAGAGTGTAGGGTATAGAGTGTAGAGTGTAGGGTATAGAGTGTAGGGTATAGAGTGTAGGGTATAGAGTGTAGAGTGTAGGGTATAGAGTGTAGGGTATAGAGTGTAGGGTATAGAGTGTAGGGTATAGAGTGTAGGGCATAGAGTGTAGGGTATAGAGTGTAGGGTATAGAGTGTAGAGTGTAGGGTATAGAGTGTAGGGTATAGAGTGTAGGGTATAGAGTGTAGAGTGTAGGGCATAGAGTGTAGAGTGTAGGGTATAGAGTGTAGGGTATAGAGTGTAGGGTGTAGAGTGTAGGGCATAGAGTGTAGCGTGTAGGGTATAGAGTGTATGGTATAGAGTGTAGAGTATAGAGTGTAGGGTGTAGAGTGTAGGGTATAGAGTGTAGGGTATAGAGTGTAGGGTATAGAGTGTAGGGAATAGAGTGTTGAGTGTAAGGTACAGAGTGTAGAGTGTAGGGCATAGAGTGTAGAGTGTAGGGTATAGAGTGTAGGGTATAGAGTGTAGGGTATAGAGTGTAGGGTATACAGTGTAGGGTATAGAGTGTAGAGTGTAGGGTATAGAGTGTAGAGTGTAGGGTATAGAGTGTAGAGTGTAGGGCATAGAGTGTAGATTGTAGGGTATAGAGTGTAGGGTATAGAGTGTAGGGTATAGAGTGTAGGGTATAGAGTGTAGAGTGTAGGGTATAGAGTGTAGAGTGTAGGGTATAGAGTGTAGGGTACAGAGTAAAGGGTATAGAGTGTAGGGTAGAGAGTGTAGAGTGTAGGGTATAGAGTGTAGGGTATAGAGTGTAGGGTATAGAGTGTAGAGTGTAGGGATTAGAGTGTAGGGTATAGAGTGTAGGGTGTGGAGTGTAGGGTATAGAGTGTAGAGTGTAGGGTATAGAGTGTATGGTATAGAGTGTAGGGTATAGAGTGTAGGGTGTAGAGTGTAGGGTATAGAGTGTAGGGTATAGAGTGTAGGGTATAGAGTGTAGGGTATAGAGTGTAGGGAATAGAGTGTAGAGTGTAAGGTATAGAGTGTAGAGTGTAGGGTATAGAGTTTAAGGTATAGAGTGTAGAGTGTAGGGATTAGAGTGTAGGGTATAGAGTGTAGGGTGTAGAGTGTAGGGCATAGAGTGTAGAGTGTAGGTTATAGAGTGTATGGTATAGAGTGTAGAGTATAGAGTGTAGGGTGTAGAGTGTAGGGTATAGAGTGTAGTGTATAGAGTGTAGGGTATAGAGTGTAGGGAATAGAGTGTAGAGTGTAAGGTATAGAGTGTAGAGTGTAGGGTATAGAGTGTAGTGTATAGAGTGTAGAGTGTAGGGATTAGAGTGTAGGGTATAGAGTGTAGGGTATAGTGTGTAGGGTATAGAGTGTAGAGTGTAGGGTATAGAGTGTAGAGTGTAGGGTATAGAGTGTAGGGTATAGAGTGTAGGGTATAGAGTGTAGGGCATAGAGTGAAGGGTATAGAGTGTAGGGTATAGAGTGTAGAGTGTAGGGTATAGAGTGTAGGGTATAGAGTGTAGGGTATAGAGTGTAGAGTGTAGGGTATAGAGTGTAGGGTATAGAGTGTAGGGTATAGAGTGTAGGGCATAGAGTGTAGGGTATAGAGTGTAGGGTATAGAGTGTAGGGTGTAGAGTGTAGGGTATTGATTTTAGGGTATAGAGTGTAGGGTATAGAGTGTAGAGTGTAGGGCATAGAGTGTAGAGTGTAGGGTATAGAGTGTAGAATATAGAGTGTAGGGTAGAGAGTGTAGGGTAGAGAGTGTAGAGTGTAGGGATTAGAGTGTAGGGTATAGAGTGTAGGGTGTAGAGTGTAGGGCATAGAGTGTAGAGTGTAGGGTATAGAGTGTATGGTATAGAGTGTAGAGTATAGAGTGTAGGGTGTAGAGTGTAGGGTATAGAGTGTAGGGTATAGAGTGTAGGGTATAGAGTGTAGGGAATAGAGTGTAGAGTGTAAGGTATAGAGTGTAGAGTGTAGGGTATAGAGTGTAGTGTATAGAGTGTAGAGTGTAGGGATTAGAGTGTAGGGTATAGAGTGTAGGGTATAGTGTGTAGGGTATAGAGTGTAGAGTGTAGGGTATAGAGTGTAGAGTGTAGGGTATAGAGTGTAGGGTATAGAGTGTAGGGTATAGAGTGTAGGGCATAGAGTGAAGGGTATAGAGTGTAGGGTATAGAGTGTAGAGTGTAGGGTATAGAGTGTAGGGTATAGAGTGTAGGGTATAGAGTGTAGAGTGTAGGGTATAGAGTGTAGGGTATAGAGTGTAGGGTATAGAGTGTAGGGCATAGAGTGTAGGGTATAGAGTGTAGGGTATAGAGTGTAGGGTGTAGAGTGTAGGGTATAGATTTTAGGGTATAGAGTGTAGGGTATAGAGTGTAGAGTGTAGGGCATAGAGTGTAGAGTGTAGGGTATAGAGTGTAGAATATAGAGTGTAGGGTAGAGAGTGTAGGGTAGAGAGTGTAGAGTGTAGGGATTAGAGTGTAGGGTATAGAGTGTAGGGTGTAGAGTGTAGGGCATAGAGTGTAGAGTGTAGGGTATAGAGTGTATGGTATAGAGTGTGGAGTATAGAGTGTAGGGTGTAGAGTGTAGGGTATAGAGTGTAGGGTATAGAGTGTAGGGTATAGAGTGTAGGGAATAGAGTGTTGAGTGTAAGGTACAGAGTGTAGAGTGTAGGGCATAGAGTGTAGAGTGTAGGGTATAGAGTGTAGGGTATAGAGTGCAGGGTATAGAGTGTAGGGTATACAGTGTAGGGTATAGAGTGTAGAGTGTAGGGTATAGAGTGTAGAGTGTAGGGTATAGAGTGTAGAGTGTAGGGCATAGAGTGTAGATTGTAGGGTATAGAGTGTAGGGTATAGAGTGTAGGGTATAGAGTGTAGGGTATAGAGTGTAGAGTGTAGGGTATAGAGTGTAGAGTGTAGGGTATAGAGTGTAGGGTACAGAGTGTAAGGTATAGAGTGTAGGGTAGAGAGTGTAGAGTGTAGGGTATAGAGTGTAGGGTATAGAGTGTAGGGTATAGAGTGTAGAGTGTAGGGATTAGAGTGTAGGGTATGGAGTGTAGGGTATAGAGTGTAGAGTGTAGGGTATAGAGTGTATGGTATAGAGTGTAGGGTATAGAGTGTAGGGTGTAGAGTGTAGGGTATAGAGTGTAGGGTATAGAGTGTAGGGTATAGAGTGTAGGGTATAGAGTGTAGGGAATAGAGTGTAGAGTGTAAGGTATAGAGTGTAGAGTGTAGGGTATAGAGTGTAAGGTATAGAGTGTAGAGTGTAGGGATTAGAGTGTAGGGTATAGAGTGTAGGGTGTAGAGTGTAGGGTATAGAGTGTAGAGTGTAGGGTATAGAGTGTATGGTATAGAGTGTAGGGTATAGAGTGTAGGGTGTAGAGTGTAGGGTATAGAGTGTAGGGTATAGAGTGTAGGGTATAGAGTGTAGGGTATAGAGTGTAGGGAATAGAGTGTGGAGTGTAAGGTATAGAGTGTAGAGTGTAGGGTATAGAGTGTAGGGCATAGACTGTAGGGTATAGAGTGTAGGGTATAGAGTGTAGGGTATAGATTGTAGCGTGTAGGCTATAAAGTGTAGGGTATACAGTGTAGAGTGTAGGGTATAGAGTGTGGGGTATAGAGTGTAGGGTATAGAGTGTAGGGTATAGAGTGTAGAGTGTAGGATATAGTGTGTAGGGTATAGAGTGCAGGGTGTAGAGTGTAGGGTATAGAGTGTAGGGTATAGAGTGTAGAGTGTAGGGTATAGAGTGTTTGCTATAGAGTGTATGGTGTAGAGTGTATGGTATAGAGTGTAGGGTATAGAGTGTTGAGTGTATGGTATAGAGTGTAGAGTGTAGAGTGTAGGGTATAGAGTGTATGTTATAGAGTGTAGGGTATAGAGTGTAGGGTAGAGAGTGTAGAGTGTAGGGTATAGAGTGTAGGGTATAGAGTGTAGGGTATAGAGTGTAGAGTGTAGGGATTAGAGTGTAGGGTATAGAGTGTAGTGTGTAGAGTGTAGGGTATAGAGTGTAGAGTGTAGGGTATAGAGTGTATGGTATAGAGTGTAGGGTATAGAGTGTAGGGTGTAGAGTGTAGGGTATAGAGTGTAGGGTATAGAGTGTAGGGTATAGAGTGTAGGGAATAGAGTGTAGAGTGTAAGGTATAGAGTGTAGAGTATAGGGTATAAAGTGTAGGGTATAGAGTGTAGAGTGCAGGGATTAGAGTGTAGGGTATAGAGTGTAGGGTGTAGAGTGTAGGGTATAGAGTGTAGAGTGTAGGGTATAGAGTGTATGGTATAGAGTGTAGGGTATAGAGTGTAGGGTGTAGAGTGTAGGGTATAGAGTGTAGGGTATAGAGTGTAGGGTATAGAGTGTAAGGTATAGAGTGTAGGGAATAGAGTGTAGAGTGTAAAGTATAGAGTGTAGAGTGTAGGGTATAGAGTGTAGGGTATAGACTGTAGGGTATAGAGTGTAGGGTATAGATTGTAGGCTATAGAGTGTAGGGTATAGAGTGTAGGGTATAGAGTGTAGGGTATAGAGTGTAGGGTATAGAGTGTAGAGTGTAGGGTATAGTGTGTAGGGTATAGAGTGCAGGGTGTAGAGTGTAGGGTATAGAGTGTAGGGTATAGAATGTAGAGTGTAGGGTATAGAGTGTATGCTATAGAGTGTATGGTGTAGAGTGTATGGTATAGAGTGTAGGGTATAGAGTGTAGAGTGTAGGGTATAGAGTGTAGGGTATAGAGTGTAGGGTATAGAGTGTATGTTATAGAGTGTAGGGTATAGAGTGTAGAGTGTAGGGTATAGAATGTAGAGTGTAGGGTATAGAGTGTAGGGTATAGAGTGTAGGGTATAGAGTGTAGGGTGTAGAGTGTAGGGTATAGAGTGTAGGGTATAGAGTGTAGAGTGCAGGGTATAGAGTTTAGAGTGTAGGGTATAGAGTGTAGGGTATAGAGTGTAAGGTATAGAGTGTAGGGTGTAGAGTGTAGGGTATAGAGTGTAGGGTATAGAGTGTAGGGTATAGAGTGTACGGTATAGAGTGTAGGGTACAGAGTGTATAGTATAGAGTGTAGGGTATAGAGTGTAGGGTATAGAGTGTATGGTATAGAGTGTAGGGTATAGAGTATATGTTATAGAGTGTAGGGTATAGAGTGTAGAGTGTAGGGTATAGAGTGTAGAGTGTAGAGTGTAGGGTATAGAGTGTAGAGTGTAGGGTATAGAGTGTAGAGTGTAGGGTATAGAGTATAGAGTGTAGGGTATAGAGTGTAAGGTGTAGAGTGTAGGGTATAGAGTGTAGGGTATAGAGTGTAGGGTATAGAGTGTAGGGTATAGAGTGTAGGGTATAGAGTGTAGAGTGTAGGGTATAGAGTTTAGAGTGTAGGGTATAGAGTGTAGGGTATAGAGTGTAAGGTATAGAGTGTAGGGTGTAGAGTGTAGGGTATAGAGTGTAGGGTATAGAGTGTAGGGTATAGAGTGTACGGTATAGAGTGTAGGGTATAGAGTGTATGGTATAGAGTGTAGGGTATAGAGTGTAGGGTATAGAGTGTATGGTATAGATTGTAGGGTATAGAGTGTAGGGTGTAGCGTGTATGTGATAGAGTGTAGGGTATAGAGTGTAGGGTATAGAGTTTAGAGTGTAGGGTATAGAGAGTAGGGTATAGAGTGTAAGGTATAGAGTGTAGGGTGTAGAGTGTAGGGTATAGAGTGTAGGGCATAGGGTGTAGGGTATAGAGTGTAGGGTATAGAGTGTAGAGTGTAGGGTATAGAGTGTAGGGTATAGAGTGTAGGGTATAGAGTGTAGAGTGTAGGGTATAGAGTGTAGGGTATTGAGTGTAGGGTATAGAGTGTAGGGTATAGAGTGTAGGGTATAGAGTGTAGAGTGTAGGGTATAGAGTGTAGAGTGTAGGGTATAGAGTGTAGGGTATATAGTGTAGAGTGTAGGGTATAGAGTGTAGGGTATAGAGTGTAGGGTATAGAGTGTAGGGTATAGAGTGCAGGGTATAGAGTGTAGAGTGTAGGGTATAGAGTGTAGAGTGTAGGGTATAGAGTGTAGGGTATAGAGTGTAGGGTATAGAGTGTAGGGTATAGAGTGTAGAGTGTAGGGTATAGAGTGTAGGGTATAGAGTGTAGGGAGTAGAGTGTAGGGTATAGAGTGTAGGGTTCAGAGTGTAGGGTATAGAGTGTAGGGTATAGAGTGTAGGGCATAGAGTGTAGGGTATAGAGTGTAGGGCATAGAGTGTAGGGTATAGAGTGTAGGGTATAGAGTGTAGGGTGTAGAGTGTAGGGTATAGATTTTAGGGTATACAGTGTAGGGTATAGAGTGTAGAGTGTAGGGCATAGAGTGTAGAGTGTAGGGTATAGAGTGTAGAATATAGAGTGTAGGGTAGAGAGTGTAGGGTAGAGAGTGTAGAGTGTAGGGATTAGAGTGTAGGGTATAGAGTGTAGGGTGTAGAGTGTAGGGTATAGAGTGTAAGGTATAGAGTGTAGGGTGTAGAGTGTAGGGTATAGAGTGTAGGGTATAGAGTGTAGGGTATAGAGTGTACGGTATAGAGTGTAGGGTATAGAGTGTATGGTATAGAGTGTAGGGTATAGAGTGTAGGGTATAGAGTGTATGGTATAGATTGTAGGGTATAGAGTGTAGGGTGTAGTGTGTATGTTATAGAGTGTAGGGTATAGAGTGTAGGGTATAGAGTTTAGAGTGTAGGGTATAGAGAGTAGGGTATAGAGTGTAAGGTATAGAGTGTAGGGTGTAGAGTGTAGGGTATAGAGTGTAGGGCATAGGGTGTAGGGTATAGAGTGTAGGGTATAGAGTGTAGAGTGTAGGGTATAGAGTGTAGGGTATAGAGTGTAGGGTATAGAGTGTAGAGTGTAGGGTATAGAGTGTAGGGTATTGAGTGTAGGGTATAGAGTGTAGGGTATAGAGTGTAGAGTGTAGGGTATAGAGTGTAGAGTGTAGGGTATAGAGTGTAGGGTATATAGTGTAGAGTGTAGGGTATAGAGTGTAGGGTATAGAGTGTAGGGTATAGAGTGTATGGTATAGAGTGTAGAGTATAGAGTGTAGGGTGTAGAGTGTAGGGTATAGAGTGTAGGGTATAGAGTGTAGGGTATAGAGTGTAGGGAATAGAGTGTTGAGTGTAAGGTACAGAGTGTAGAGTGTAGGGCATAGAGTGTAGAGTGTAGGGTATAGAGTGTAGGGTATAGAGTGCAGGGTATAGAGTGTAGGGTATACAGTGTAGGGTATAGAGTGTAGAGTGTAGGGTATAGAGTATAGAGTGTAGGGTATAGAGTGTAGAGTGTAGGGCATAGAGTGTAGATTGTAGGGTATAGAGTGTAGGGTATAGAGTGTAGGGTATAGAGTGTAGGGTATAGAGTGTAGAGTGTCGGGTATAGAGTGTAGAGTGTAGGGTATAGAGTGTAGGGTACAGAGTGTAAGGTATAGAGTGTAGGGTAGAGAGAGTAGAGTGTAGGGTATAGAGTGTAGGGTATAGAGTGTAGGGTATAGAGTGTAGAGTGTAGGGATTAGAGTGTAGGGTATAGAGTGTAGGGTGTGGAGTGTAGGGTATAGAGTGTAGAGTGTAAGGTATAGAGTGTATGGTATAGAGTGTAGGGTATAGAGTGTAGGGTGTAGAGTGTAGGGTATAGAGTGTAGGGTATAGAGTGTAGGGAATAGAGTGTAGAGTGTAAGGTATAGAGTGTAGAGTGTAGGGTATAGAGTGTAAGGTATAGAGTGTAGAGTGTAGGGATTAGAGTGTAGGGTATAGAGTGTAGGGTGTAGAGTGTAGGGTATAGAGTGTAGAGTGTAGGGTATAGAGTGTAGAGTGTAGGGTATAGAGTGTAGAGTGTAGGGTATAGAGTGTATGGTATAGAGTGTAGGGTATTGAGTGTAGGGTGTAGAGTGTTGGGTATAGAGTGTAGGGTATAGAGTGTAGGGTATAGAGTGTAGGGTATAGAGTGTAGGGAATAGAGTGTAGAGTGTAAGGTATAGAGTGTAGAGTGTAGGGTATAGAGTGTAGGGTATAGAGTGTAGAGTGTAGGGATTAGAGTGTAGGGTATAGAGTGTAGGGTATAGTGTGTAGGGTATAGAGTGTAGAGTGTAGGGTATAGAGTGGAGAGTGTAGGGTATAGAGTGTAGGGTATAGAGTGTAGGGTATAGAGTGTAGGGCATAGAGTGTAGGGTATAGAGTGTAGGGTATAGAGTGTAGAGTGTAGGGTATAGAGTGTAGGGTATAGAGTGTAGGGTATAGAGTGTAGAGTGTAGGGTATAGAGTGTAGGGTATAGAGTGTAGGGTATAGAGTGTAGGGTATAGAGTGTAGGGCATAGAGTGTAGGGTATAGAGTGTAGGGTATAGAGTGTAGAGTGTAGGGTATAGAGTGTAGGGTATAGAGTGTAGGGTATAGAGTGTAGAGTGTAGGGCATAGAGTGTAGAGTGTAGGGTATAGAGTGTAGGGTATAGAGTGTAGGGTAGAGAGTGTAGGGTAGAGAGTGTAGAGTGTAGGGATTAGAGTGTAGGGTATAGAGTGTAACATAGTAACATAGTAACATAGTTAGTAAGGCCGAAAAAAGACATTTGTCCATCCAGTTCAGCCTATATTCCATCATAATAAATACCCAGATCTACGTCCTTCTACATAACCTAATAATTGTATGATACAATATTGTTCTGCTCCAGGAAGACATCCAGGCCTCTCTTGAACCCCTCGACTGAGTTCGCCATCACCACCTCCTCAGGCAAGCAATTCCAGATTCTCACTGCCCTAACAGTAAAGAATCCTCTTCTATGTTGGTGAAAAAACCTTCTCTCCTCCAGACGCAAAGAATGCCCCCTTGTGCCCGTCACCTTCCTTGGTATAAACAGATCCTCAGCGAGATATTTGTATTGTCCCCTTATATACTTATAGGGTAGGGTGTAGAGTGTAGGGTGTAGAGTGTAGGGCATAGAGTGTAGAGTGTAGGGTATAGAGTGTATGGTATAGAGTGTAGAGTATAGAGTGTAGGGTGTAGAGTGTAGGGTATAGAGTGTAGGGTATAGAGTGTAGGGTATAGAGTGTAGGGAATAGAGTGTTGAGTGTAAGGTACAGAGTGTAGAGTGTAGAGCATAGAGTGTAGAGTGTAGGGTATAGAGTGTAGGGTATAGAGTGTAGGGTATAGAGTGTAGGGTATACAGTGTAGGGTATAGAGTGTAGAGTGTAGGGTATAGAGTGTAGAGTGTAGGGTATAGAGTGTAGAGTGTAGGGCATAGAGTGTAGATTGTAGGGTATAGAGTGTAGGGTATAGAGTGTAGGGTATAGAGTGTAGGGTATAGAGTGTAGAGTGTAGGGTAGAGAGTGTAGAGTGTAGGGTATAGAGTGTAGGGTATAGAGTGTAGGGTATAGAGTGTAGAGTGTAGGGATTAGAGTGTAGGGTATAGAGTGTAGGGTGTGGAGTGTAGGGTATAGAGTGTAGAGTGTAGGGTATAGAGTGTAGGGTATAGAGTGTAGGGTATAGAGTGTAGGGTATAGAGTGTAGGGAATAGAGTGTAGAGTGTAAGGTATAGAGTGTAGAGTATAGGGTATAGAGTGTAGGGTATAGAGTGTAGGGTATAGAGTGTAGGGTATAGAGTGTAGGGTATAGAGTGTAGGGAATAGAGTGTAGAGTGTAAGGTATAGAGTGTAGAGTGTAGGGTATAGAGTGTAAGGTATAGAGTGTAGAGTGTAGGGATTAGAGTGTAGGGTATAGAGTGTAGGGTGTAGAGTGTAGGGCATAGAGTGTAGAGTGTAGGGTATAGAGTGTATGGTATAGAGTGTAGAGTATAGAGTGTAGGGTGTAGAGTGTAGGGTATAGAGTGTAGGGTATAGAGTGTAGGGTATAGAGTGTAGGGAATAGAGTGTAGAGTGTAGGGTATAGAGTGTAGGGTATAGAGTGTAGAGTGTAGGGATTAGAGTGTAGGGTATAGAGTGTAGGGTATAGTGTGTAGGGTATAGAGTGTAGAGTGTAGGGTATAGAGTTTAGAGTGTAGGGTATAGAGTGTAGGGTATAGAGTGTAGAGTGTAGGGTATAGAGTGTATGCTATAGAGTGTATGGTGTAGAGTGTATGGTATAGAGTGTAGGGTATACAGTGTAGAGTGTATGGTATAGAGCGTAGGGTGTAGAGTGTAGGGTATAGAGTGTATGTTATAGAGTGTAGGGTATAGAGTGTAGGGTAGAGAGTGTAGAGTGTAGGGTATAGAGTGTAGGGTATAGAGTGTAGGGTATAGAGTGTAGAGTGTAGGGATTAGAGTGTAGGGTATAGAGTGTAGTGTGTAGAATGTAGGGTATAGAGTGTAGAGTGTAGGGTATAGAGTGTATGGTATAGAGTGTAGGGTATAGAGTGTAGGGTGTAGAGTGTAGGGTATAGAGTGTAGGGTATAGAGTGTAGGGTATAGAGTGTAGGGAATAGAGTGTAGAGTGTAAGGTATAGAGTGTAGAGTATAGGGTATAGAGTGTAGGGTATAGAGTGTAGAGTGTAGGGATTAGAGTGTAGGGTATAGAGTGTAGGGTGTAGAGTGTAGGGTATAGAGTGTAGAGTGTAGGGTATAGAGTGTATGGTATAGAGTGTAGGGTATAGAGTGTAGGGTGTAGAGTGTAGGGTATAGAGTGTAGGGTATAGAGTGTAGGGTATAGAGTGTAGGGTATAGAGTGTAGGGAATCGAGTGTAGAGTGTAAGGTATAGAGTGTAGAGTGTAGGGTATAGAGTGTAGGGTATAGACTGTAGGGTATAGAGTGTAGGGTATAGATTGTAGGCTATAGAGTGTAGGGTATAGAGTGTAGGGTATAGAGTGTAGGGTATAGAGTGTAGAGTGTAGGGTATAGTGTGTAGGGTATAGAGTGCAGGGTGTAGAGTGTAGGGTATAGAGTGTAGGGTATAGAGTGTAGAGTGTAGGGTATAGAGTGTATGCTATAGAGTGTATGGTGTAGAGTGTATGGTATAGAGTGTAGGGTATAGAGTGTAGAGTGTAGGGTATAGAGTGTAGGGTATAGAGTGTAGGGTATAGAGTGTATGTTATAGAGTGTAGGGTATAGAGTGTAGAGTGTAGGGTATAGAGTTTAGAGTGTAGGGTATAGAGTGTAGGGTATAGAGTGTAAGGTATAGAGTGTAGGGTGTAGAGTGTAGGGTATAGATTGTAGGGTATAGAGTGTAGGGTATAGAGTGTACGGTATAGAGTGTAAGGTATGGAGTGTATGGTATAGAGTGTAGGGTATAGAGTGTAGGGTATAGAGTGTAGGGTATAAAGTGTAGAGTGTAGGGTATAGCGTATAGAGTGTAGGGTATAGAGTGTAGGGTATAGAGTGTAGGGTATAGAGTGTAGGGTATAGAGTGTAGAGTGTAGGGTATAGAGTGTATGGTATAGAGTGTAGGGTATAGAGTTTAGGGTGTAGAGTGTTGGGTATAGAGTGTAGGGTATAGAGTGTAGGGTATAGAGTGTAGGGTATAGAGTGTAGGGAATAGAGTGTAGAGTGTAGGGTATAGAGTGTAGAGTGTAGGGTATAGAGTGTAGGGTATAGAGTGTAGGGTATAGAGTGTAGGGTAGAGTGTGTAGAGTGTAGGGTATAGAGTGTAGGGTATAGAGTGTAGGGTATAGAGTGTAGAGTGTAGGGATTAGAGTGTAGGGTATAGAGTGTAGGGTGTAGAGTGTAGGGTATAGAGTGTAGGGTATAGAGTGTAGGGTATAGAGTGTAGAGTGTAGGGTATAGAGTGTAGAGTGTAGGGTATAGAGTGTAGGGTATAGAGTGTAGGGTATAGAGTGTAGAGTGTAGGGTATAGAGTGTAGAGTGTAGGGTATAGAGTGTAGGGTATAGAGTGTAGGGTATAGAGTGTAGGGTAGAGTGTGTAGAGTGTAGGGTATAGAGTGTAGGGTATAGAGTGTAGGGTATAGAGTGTAGAGTGTAGGGATTAGAGTGTAGGGTATAGAGTGTAGGGTGTAGAGTGTAGGGTATAGAGTGTAGAGTGTAGTGTATAGAGTGTATGGTATAGAGTGTAGGGTGTAGAGTGTAGGGTATAGAGTGTAGGGTATAGAGTGTAGGGTATAGAGTGTAGGGAATAGAGTGTAGAGTGTAAGGTATAGAGTGTAGAGTGTAGGGTATAGAGTGTAGGGTATAGAGTGTAGAGTGAAGGGATTAGAGTGTAGGGTATAGAGTGTAGAGTGTAGGGTATAGAGTGTAGAGTGTAGGGTATAGAGTTTATGGTATAGAGTGTAGGGTATAGAGTGTAGGGTGTAGAGTGTAGGGTATAGAGTGTAGGGTATAGAGTGTAGGGTATAGAGTGTAGGGTATAGAGTGTAGGGAATAGAGTGTAGAGTGTAAGGTATAGAGTGTAGAGTGTAGGGTATAGAGTGTAGGGTATAGACTGTAGGGTATAGAGTGTAGGGTATAGAGTGTAGGGTATAGATTGTAGAGTGTAGGCTATAGAGTGTAGGGTATAGAGTGTAGAGTGTAGGGTATAGAGTGTAGGGTATAGAGTGTAGGGTATAGAGTGTAGGGTATAGAGTGTAGAGTGTAGGGTATAGTGTGTAGGGTATAGAGTGCAGGGTGTAGAGTGTAGGGTATAGAGTGTAGGGTATAGAGTGTAGAGTGTAGGGTATAGAGTGTACGCAATAGAGTGTATGGTGTAGAGTGTATGGTATAGAGTGTAGGGTATAGATTGTAGAGTGTATGGTATAGAGTGTAGGGTATAGAGTGTAGGGTATAGAGTGTATGTTATAGAGTGTAGGGTATAGAGTGTAGGGTAGAGAGTGTAGAGTGTAGGGTATAGAGTGTAGGGTATAGAGTGTAGGGTATAGATTGTAGAGTGTAGGCTATAGAGTGTAGGGTATAGAGTGTAGAGTGTCGGGATTAGAGTGTAGGGTATAGAGTGTGGGATGTAGAGTGTAGGGTATAGAGTGTAGAGTGTAGGATATAGAGTGTATGGTATAGAGTGTAGGGTATAGAGTGTAGGGTGTAGAGTGTAGGGTATAGAGTGTAGGGAATAGAGTGTAGGGTATAGAGTGTAGGGTATAGAGTGTAGGGTGTAGAGTGTAGGGTATAGAGTGTATGGTATAGAGTGTAGGGTATAGAATGTATGGTATAGAGTGTAGAGTGTAGGATATAGCGTGTAGGGTATAGAGTGTAGAGTGTAGGGTATAGAGTGTAGGGTATAGAGTGTAGGGTATAGAGTGTAGAGTGTAGGGATTAGAGTGTAGGGTATAGAGTGTAGGGTATAGAGTGTAGAGTGTAGGGTAGAGAGTGTAGGATATAGAGTGTAGAGTGTAGGGTATAGAGTGTAGGGTATAGAGTGTAGGGTATAGAGTGTAGGGTATAGAGTGTAGAGTGTAGGGTATAGAGTGTAGGGTATAGAGTGTAGGGTATAGAGTGTAGGGTATAGAGTGTAGGGTATAGAGTGTAGGGTATACAGTGTAGGGTATAGAGTGTAGAGTGTAGGGTATAGAGTGTAGAGTGTAGGGTATAGAGTGTAGAGTGTAGGGCATAGAGTGTAGATTGTAGGGTATAGAGTGTAGGGTATAGAGTGTAGGGTATAGAGTGTAGGGTATAGAGTGTAGAGTGTAGGGTAGAGAGTGTAGAGTGTAGGGTATAGAGTGTAGGGTATAGAGTGTAGGGTATAGAGTGTAGAGTGTAGGGATTAGAGTGTAGGGTATAGAGTGTAGGGTGTGGAGTGTAGGGTATAGAGTGTAGAGTGTAGGGTATAGAGTGTAGGGTAAAGAGTGTAGGGTATAGAGTGTAGGGTATAGAGTGTAGGGAATAGAGTGTAGAGTGTAAGGTATAGAGTGTAGAGTATAGGGTATAGAGTGTAGGGTATAGAGTGTAGGGTATAGAGTGTAGGGTATAGAGTGTAGGGTATAGAGTGTAGGGAATAGAGTGTAGAGTGTAAGGTATAGAGTGTAGAGTGTAGGGTATAGAGTGTAAGGTATAGAGTGTAGAGTGTAGGGATTAGAGTGTAGGGTATAGAGTGTAGGGTGTAGAGTGTAGGGCATAGAGTGTAGAGTGTAGGGTATAGAGTGTATGGTATAGAGTGTAGAGTATAGAGTGTAGGGTGTAGAGTGTAGGGTATAGAGTGTAGGGTATAGAGTGTAGGGTATAGAGTGTAGGGAATAGAGTGTAGAGTGTAAGGTATAGAGTGTAGAGTGTAGGGTATAGAGTGTAGGGTATAGAGTGTAGGGTATAGAGTGTAGAGTGTAGGGATTAGAGTGTAGGGTATAGAGTGTAGGGTATAGTGTGTAGGGTATAGAGTGTAGAGTGTAGGGTATAGAGTGTAGAGTGTAGGGTATAGAGTGTAGGGTATAGAGTGTAGAGTGTAGGGTATAGAGTGTATGCTATAGAGTGTATGGTGTAGAGTGTATGGTATAGAGTGTAGGGTATACAGTGTAGAGTGTATGGTATAGAGCGTAGGGTGTAGAGTGTAGGGTATAGAGTGTATGTTATAGAGTGTAGGGTATAGAGTGTAGGGTAGAGAGTGTAGAGTGTAGGGTATAGAGTGTAGGGTATAGAGTGTAGGGTATAGAGTGTAGAGTGTAGGGATTAGAGTGTAGGGTATAGAGTGTAGTGTGTAGAATGTAGGGTATAGAGTGTAGAGTGTAGGGTATAGAGTGTATGGTATAGAGTGTAGGGTATAGAGTGTAGGGTGTAGAGTGTAGGGTATAGAGTGTAGGGTATAGAGTGTAGGGTATAGAGTGTAGGGAATAGAGTGTGGAGTGTAAGGTATAGAGTGTAGAGTATAGGGTATAGAGTGTAGGGTATAGATTGTAGAGTGTAGGGATTAGAGTGTAGGGTATAGAGTGTAGGGTGTAGAGTGTAGGGTATAGAGTGTAGAGTGTAGGGTATAGAGTGTATGGTATAGAGTGTAGGGTATAGAGTGTAGGGTGTAGAGTGTAGGGTATAGAGTGTAGGGTATAGAGTGTAGGGTATAGATTGTAGGCTATAGAGTGTAGGGTATAGAGTGTAGGGTATAGAGTGTAGGGTATAGAGTGTAGGGTATAGAGTGTAGGGTATAGAGTGTAGAGTGTAGGGTATAGTGTGTAGGGTATAGAGTGCAGGGTGTAGAGTGTAGGGTATAGAGTGTAGGGTATAGAGTGTAGAGTGTAGGGTATAGAGTGTATGCTATAGAGTGTATGGTGTAGAGTGTATGGTATAGAGTGTAGGGTATAGAGTGTAGAGTGTAGGGTATAGAGTGTAGGGTATAGAGTGTAGGGTATAGAGTGTATGTTATAGAGTGTAGGGTATAGAGTGTAGAGTGTAGGGTATAGAGTTTAGAGTGTAGGGTATAGAGTGTAGGGTATAGAGTGTAAGGTATAGAGTGTAGGGTGTAGAGTGTAGGGTATAGATTGTAGGGTATAGAGTGTAGGGTATAGAGTGTACGGTATAGAGTGTAGGGTATGGAGTGTATGGTATAGAGTGTAGGGTATAGAGTGTAGGGTATAGAGTGTAGGGTATAAAGTGTAGAGTGTAGGGTATAGCGTGTAGAGTGTAGGGTATAGAGTGTAGGGTATAGAGTGTAGGGTATAGAGTGTAGGGTATAGAGTGTAGAGTGTAGGGTATAGAGTGTATGGTATAGAGTGTAGGGTATAGAGTGTAGGGTGTAGAGTGTTGGGTATAGAGTGTAGGGTATAGAGTGTAGGGTATAGAGTGTAGGGTATAGAGTGTAGGGAATAGAGTGTAGAGTGTAAGGTATAGAGTGTAGAGTGTAGGGTATAGAGTGTAGGGTATAGAGTGTAGGGTATAGAGTGTAGAGTGTAGGGTATAGAGTGTAGAGTGTAGGGTATAGAGTGTAGGGTATAGAGTGTAGGGTATAGAGTGTAGGGTAGAGTGTGTAGAGTGTAGGGTATAGAGTGTAGGGTATAGAGTGTAGGGTATAGAGTGTAGAGTGTAGGGATTAGAGTGTAGGGTATAGAGTGTAGGGTGTAGAGTGTAGGGTATAGAGTGTAGAGTGTAGTGTATAGAGTGTATGGTATAGAGTGTAGGGTGTAGAGTGTAGGGTATAGAGTGTAGGGTATAGAGTGTAGGGTATAGAGTGTAGGGAATATAGTGTAGAGTGTAAGGTATAGAGTGTGGAGTGTAGGGTATAGAGTGTAGGGTATAGAGTGTAGAGTGAAGGGATTAGAGTGTAGGGTATAGAGTGTAGGGTGTAGAGTGTAGGGTATAGAGTTTAGAGTGTAGGGTATAGAGTGTATGGTATAGAGTGTAGGGTATAGAGTGTAGGGTGTAGAGTGTAGGGTATAGAGTGTAGGGTATAGAGTGTAGGGTATAGAGTGTAGGGTATAGAGTGTAGGGAATAGAGTGTAGAGTGTAAGGTATAGAGTGTAGAGTGTAGGGTATAGAGTGTAGGGTATAGACTGTAGGGTATAGAGTGTAGGGTATAGAGTGTAGGGTATAGATTGTAGAGTGTAGGCTATAGAGTGTAGGGTATAGAGTGTAGAATGTAGGGTATAGAGTGTAGGGTATAGAGTGTAGGGTATAGAGTGTAGGGTATAGAGTGTAGAGTGTAGGGTATAGTGTGTAGGGTATAGAGTGCAGGGTGTAGAGTGTAGGGTATAGAGTGTAGGGTATAGAGTGTAGAGTGTAGGGTATAGAGTGTAGGGTATAGAGTGTAGGGTATAGAGTGTATGTTATAGAGTGTAGGGTATAGAGTGTAGGGTAGAGAGTGTAGAGTGTAGGGTATAGAGTGTAGGGTATAGAGTGTAGGGTATAGATTGTAGAGTGTAGGCTATAGAGTGTAGGGTATAGAGTGTAGGGTATAGAGTGTATGTTATAGAGTGTAGGGTATAGAGTGTAGGGTAGAGAGTGTAGAGTGTAGGGTATAGAGTGTAGGGTATAGAGTGTAGGGTATAGATTGTAGAGTGTAGGCTATAGAGTGTAGGGTATAGAGTGTAGAGTGTCGGGATTAGAGTGTAGGGTATAGAGTGTGGGATGTAGAGTGTAGGGTATAGAGTGTAGAGTGTAGGATATAGAGTGTATGGTATAGAGTGTAGGGTATAGAGTGTAGGGTGTAGAGTGTAGGGTATAGAGTGTAGGGAATAGAGTGTAGGGTATAGAGTGTAGGGTATAGAGTGTAGGGTGTAGAGTGTAGGGTATAGAGTGTATGGTATAGAGTGTAGGGTATAGAATGTATGGTATAGAGTGTAGAGTGTAGGATATAGAGTGTGGGGTATAGAGTGTAGAGTGTAGGGTATAGAGTGTAGGGTATAGAGTGTAGGGTATAGAGTGTAGAGTGTAGGGATTAGAGTGTAGGGTATAGAGTGTAGGGTATAGAGTGTAGAGTGTAGGGTAGAGAGTGTAGGATATAGAGTGTAGAGTGTAGGGTATAGAGTGTAGGGTATAGAGTGTAGGGTATAGAGTGTAGGGTATAGAGTGTAGAGTGTAGGGTATAGAGTGTAGGGTATAGAGTGTAGGGTATAGAGTGTAGAGTGTAGGGTATAGAGTGTAGGGTATAGAGTGTAGGGTATAGAGTGTAGGGCATAGAGTGTAGGGTATAGAGTGTAGGGTGTAGAGTGTAGGATATAGAGTGTAGGGTATAGAGTGTAGAGTGTAGGGTATAGAGTGTAGGGTATAGAGTGTAGGGTATAGAGTGTAGGGTATAGAGTGTAGGGTATAGAGTGTAGAGTGTCGGGTATAGAGTGTAGGGTATAGAGTGTAGGGTATAGAGTGTAGGGTATAGAGTGTAGAGTGTAGGGTATAGAGTGTAGAGTGTAGGGTATAGAGTGTATGGTATAGAGTGTAGGGTATAGAGTGTAGGGTGTAGAGCGTTGGGTATAGAGTGTAGGGTATAGAGTGTAGGGTATAGAGTGTAGGGTATAGAGTGTAGGGATAGAGTGTAGAGTGTAAGGTATAGAGTGTAGAGTGTAGGGTATAGAGTGTAGGGTATAGAGTGTAGAGTGTAGGGATTAGAGTGTAGGGTATAGAGTGTAGGGTATAGTGTGTAGGGTATAGAGTGTAGAGTGTAGGGTATAGAGTGTAGAGTGTAGGGTATAGAGTGTAGGGTATAGAGTGTAGGGTATAGAGTGTAGGGCATAGAGTGTAGGGTATAGAGTGTAGGGTATAGAGTGTAGAGTGTAGGGTATAGAGTGTAGGGTATAGAGTGTAGGGTATAGAGTGTAGAGTGTAGGGTATAGAGTGTAGGGTATAGAGTGTAGGGTATAGAGTGTAGGGTATAGAGTGTAGGGCATAGAGTGTAGGGTATAGAGTGTAGGGTGTAGAGTGTAGGATATAGAGTGTAGGGTATAGAGTGTAGAGTGTAGGGTATAGAGTGTAGGGTATAGAGTGTAGGGTATAGAGTGTAGGGTATAGAGTGTAGGGTATAGAGTGTAGAGTGTCGGGTATAGAGTGTAGGGTATAGAGTGTAGGGTATAGAGTGTAGGGTATAGAGTGTAGAGTGTAGGGTATAGAGTGTAGAGTGTAGGGTATAGAGTGTATGGTATAGAGTGTAGGGTATAGAGTGTAGGGTGTAGAGCGTTGGGTATAGAGTGTAGGGTATAGAGTGTAGGGTATAGAGTGTAGGGTATAGAGTGTAGGGATAGAGTGTAGAGTGTAAGGTATAGAGTGTAGAGTGTAGGGTATAGAGTGTAGGGTATAGAGTGTAGAGTGTAGGGATTAGAGTGTAGGGTATAGAGTGTAGGGTATAGTGTGTAGGGTATAGAGTGTAGAGTGTAGGGTATAGAGTGTAGGGTATAGAGTGTAGGGTATAGAGTGTAGGGCATAGAGTGTAGGGTATAGAGTGTAGGGTATAGAGTGTAGAGTGTAGGGTATAGAGTGTAGGGTATAGAGTGTAGGGTATAGAGTGTAGAGTGTAGGGTATAGAGTGTAGGGTATAGAGTGTAGGGTATAGAGTGTAGGGTATAGAGTGTAGGGCATAGAGTGTAGGGTATAGAGTGTAGGGTGTAGAGTGTAGGATATAGAGTGTAGGGTATAGAGTGTAGAGTGTAGGGTATAGAGTGTAGGGTATAGAGTGTAGGGTATAGAGTGTAGGGTATAGAGTGTAGGGTATAGAGTGTAGAGTGTCGGGTATAGAGTGTAGGGTATAGAGTGTAGGGTATAGAGTGTAGGGTATAGAGTGTAGAGTGTAGGGTATAGAGTGTAGAGTGTAGGGTATAGAGTGTATGGTATAGAGTGTAGGGTATAGAGTGTAGGGTGTAGAGCGTTGGGTATAGAGTGTAGGGTATAGAGTGTAGGGTATAGAGTGTAGGGTATAGAGTGTAGGGATAGAGTGTAGAGTGTAAGGTATAGAGTGTAGAGTGTAGGGTATAGAGTGTAGGGTATAGAGTGTAGAGTGTAGGGATTAGAGTGTAGGGTATAGAGTGTAGGGTATAGTGTGTAGGGTATAGAGTGTAGAGTGTAGGGTATAGAGTGTAGAGTGTAGGGTATAGAGTGTAGGGTATAGAGTGTAGGGTATAGAGTGTAGGGCATAGAGTGTAGGGTATAGAGTGTAGGGTATAGAGTGTAGAGTGTAGGGTATAGAGTGTAGGGTATAGAGTGTAGGGTATAGAGTGTAGAGTGTAGGGTATAGAGTGTAGGGTATAGAGTGTAGGGTATAGAGTGTAGGGTATAGAGTGTAGGGCATAGAGTGTAGGGTATAGAGTGTAGGGTATAGAGTGTAGAGTGTAGGGTATAGAGTGTAGGGTATAGAGTGTAGGGTATAGAGTGTAGAGTGTAGGGCATAGAGTGTAGAGTGTAGGGTATAGAGTGTAGGGTATAGAGTGTAGGGTGTAGAGTGTAGGGCATAGAGTGTAGCGTGTAGGGTATAGAGTGTATGGTATAGAGTGTAGAGTATAGAGTGTAGGGTGTAGAGTGTAGGGTATAGAGTGTAGGGTATAGAGTGTAGGGTATAGAGTGTAGGGAATAGAGTGTTGAGTGTAAGGTACAGAGTGTAGAGTGTAGGGCATAGAGTGTAGAGTGTAGGGTATAGAGTGTAGGGTATAGAGTGTAGGGTATAGAGTGTAGGGTATACAGTGTAGGGTATAGAGTGTAGAGTGTAGGGTATAGAGTGTAGAGTGTAGGGTATAGAGTGTAGAGTGTAGGGCATAGAGTGTAGATTGTAGGGTATAGAGTGTAGGGTATAGAGTGTAGGGTATAGAGTGTAGGGTATAGAGTGTAGAGTGTAGTGTATAGAGTGTAGAGTGTAGGGTATAGAGTGTAGGGTACAGAGTGTAGGGTATAGAGTGTAGGGTAGAGAGTGTAGAGTGTAGGGTATAGAGTGTAGGGTATAGAGTGTAGGGTATAGAGTGTAGAGTGTAGGGATTAGAGTGTAGGGATTAGAGTGTAGGGTGTGGAGTGTAGGGTATAGAGTGTAGAGTGTAGGGTATAGAGTGTATGGTATAGAGTGTAGGGTATAGAGTGTAGGGTGTAGAGTGTAGGGTATAGAGTGTAGGGTATAGAGTGTAGGGTATAGAGTGTAGGGTATAGAGTGTAGGGAATAGAGTGTAGAGTGTAAGGTATAGAGTGTAGAGTGTAGGGTAAGGAGTTTAAGGTATAGAGTGTAGAGTGTAGGGATTAGAGTGTAGGGTATAGAGTGTAGGGTGTAGAGTGTAGGGCATAGAGTGTAGAGTGTAGGTTATAGAGTGTATGGTATAGAGTGTAGAGTATAGAGTGTAGGGTGTAGAGTGTAGGGTATAGAGTGTAGTGTATAGAGTGTAGGGTATAGAGTGTAGGGAATAGAATGTAGAGTGTAAGGTATAGAGTGTAGAGTGTAGGGTATAGAGTGTAGTGTATAGAGTGTAGAGTGTAGGGATTAGAGTGTAGGGTATAGAGTGTAGGGTATAGTGTGTAGGGTATAGAGTGTAGAGTGTAGGGTATAGAGTGTAGAGTGTAGGGTATAGAGTGTAGGGTATAGAGTGTAGGGTATAGAGTGTAGGGCATAGAGTGAAGGGTATAGAGTGTAGGGTATAGAGTGTAGAGTGTAGGGTATAGAGTGTAGGGTATAGAGTGTAGGGTATAGAGTGTAGAGTGTAGGGTATAGAGTGTAGGGTATAGAGTGTAGGGTATAGAGTGTAGGGCATAGAGTGTAGGGTATAGAGTGTAGGGTATAGAGTGTAGGGTGTAGAGTGTAGGGTATTGATTTTAGGGTATAGAGTGTAGGGTATAGAGTGTAGAGTGTAGGGCATAGAGTGTAGAGTGTAGGGTATAGAGTGTAGAATATAGAGTGTAGGGTAGAGAGTGTAGGGTAGAGAGTGTAGAGTGTAGGGATTAGAGTGTAGGGTATAGAGTGTAGGGTGTAGAGTGTAGGGCATAGAGTGTAGAGTGTAGGGTATAGAGTGTATGGTATAGAGTGTAGAGTATAGAGTGTAGGGTGTAGAGTGTAGGGTATAGAGTGTAGGGTATAGAGTGTAGGGTATAGAGTGTAGGGAATAGAGTGTAGAGTGTAAGGTATAGAGTGTAGAGTGTAGGGTATAGAGTGTAGTGTATAGAGTGTAGAGTGTAGGGATTAGAGTGTAGGGTATAGAGTGTAGGGTATAGTGTGTAGGGTATAGAGTGTAGAGTGTAGGGTATAGAGTGTAGAGTGTAGGGTATAGAGTGTAGGGTATAGAGTGTAGGGTATAGAGTGTAGGGCATAGAGTGAAGGGTATAGAGTGTAGGGTATAGAGTGTAGAGTGTAGGGTATAGAGTGTAGGGTATAGAGTGTAGGGTATAGAGTGTAGAGTGTAGGGTATAGAGTGTAGGGTATAGAGTGTAGGGTATAGAGTGTAGGGCATAGAGTGTAGGGTATAGAGTGTAGGGTATAGAGTGTAGGGTGTAGAGTGTAGGGTATAGATTTTAGGGTATAGAGTGTAGGGTATAGAGTGTAGAGTGTAGGGCATAGAGTGTAGAGTGTAGGGTATAGAGTGTAGAATATAGAGTGTAGGGTAGAGAGTGTAGGGTAGAGAGTGTAGAGTGTAGGGATTAGAGTGTAGGGTATAGAGTGTAGGGTGTAGAGTGTAGGGCATAGAGTGTAGAGTGTAGGGTATAGAGTGTATGGTATAGAGTGTAGAGTATAGAGTGTAGGGTGTAGAGTGTAGGGTATAGAGTGTAGGGTATAGAGTGTAGGGTATAGAGTGTAGGGAATAGAGTGTTGAGTGTAAGGTACAGAGTGTAGAGTGTAGGGCATAGAGTGTAGAGTGTAGGGTATAGAGTGTAGGGTATAGAGTGCAGGGTATAGAGTGTAGGGTATACAGTGTAGGGTATAGAGTGTAGAGTGTAGGGTATAGAGTGTAGAGTGTAGGGTATAGAGTGTAGAGTGTAGGGCATAGAGTGTAGATTGTAGGGTATAGAGTGTAGGGTATAGAGTGTAGGGTATAGAGTGTAGGGTATAGAGTGTAGAGTGTAGGGTATAGAGTGTAGAGTGTAGGGTATAGAGTGTAGGGTACAGAGTGTAAGGTATAGAGTGTAGGGTAGAGAGTGTAGAGTGTAGGGTATAGAGTGTAGGGTATAGAGTGTAGGGTATAGAGTGTAGAGTGTAGGGATTAGAGTGTAGGGTATGGAGTGTAGGGTATAGAGTGTAGAGTGTAGGGTATAGAGTGTATGGTATAGAGTGTAGGGTATAGAGTGTAGGGTGTAGAGTGTAGGGTATAGAGTGTAGGGTATAGAGTGTAGGGTATAGAGTGTAGGGTATAGAGTGTAGGGAATAGAGTGTAGAGTGTAAGGTATAGAGTGTAGAGTGTAGGGTATAGAGTGTAAGGTATAGAGTGTAGAGTGTAGGGATTAGAGTGTAGGGTATAGAGTGTAGGGTGTAGAGTGTAGGGTATAGAGTGTAGAGTGTAGGGTATAGAGTGTATGGTATAGAGTGTAGGGTATAGAGTGTAGGGTGTAGAGTGTAGGGTATAGAGTGTAGGGTATAGAGTGTAGGGTATAGAGTGTAGGGTATAGAGTGTAGGGAATAGAGTGTGGAGTGTAAGGTATAGAGTGTAGAGTGTAGGGTATAGAGTGTAGGGCATAGACTGTAGGGTATAGAGTGTAGGGTATAGAGTGTAGGGTATAGATTGTAGCGTGTAGGCTATAAAGTGTAGGGTATACAGTGTAGAGTGTAGGGTATAGAGTGTGGGGTATAGAGTGTAGGGTATAGAGTGTAGGGTATAGAGCGTAGAGTGTAGGGTATAGTGTGTAGGGTATAGAGTGCAGGGTGTAGAGTGTAGGGTATAGAGTGTAGGGTATAGAGTGTAGAGTGTAGGGTATAGAGTGTTTGCTATAGAGTGTATGGTGTAGAGTGTATGGTATAGAGTGTAGGGTATAGATTGTAGAGTGTATGGTATAGAGTGTATGGTACAGAGTGTAGGGTATAGAGTGTAGAGTGTAGGGTATAGAGTGTAGGGTATAGAGTGTAGGGTATAGAGTGTAGAGTGTAGGGTATAGTGTGTAGGGTATAGAGTGCAGGGTGTAGAGTGTAGGGTATAGAGTGTAGGGTATAGAGTGTAGAGTGTAGGGTATAGAGTGTAGGGTATAGAGTGTAGGGTATAGAGTGTATGTTATAGAGTGTAGGGTATAGAGTGTAGGGTAGAGAGTGTAGAGTGTAGGGTATAGAGTGTAGGGTATAGAGTGTAGGGTATAGATTGTAGAGTGTAGGCTATAGAGTGTAGGGTATAGAGTGTAGGGTATAGAGTGTATGTTATAGAGTGTAGGGTATAGAGTGTAGGGTAGAGAGTGTAGAGTGTAGGGTATAGAGTGTAGGGTATAGAGTGTAGGGTATAGATTGTAGAGTGTAGGCTATAGAGTGTAGGGTATAGAGTGTAGAGTGTCGGGATTAGAGTGTAGGGTATAGAGTGTGGGATGTAGAGTGTAGGGTATAGAGTGTAGAGTGTAGGATATAGAGTGTATGGTATAGAGTGTAGGGTATAGAGTGTAGGGTGTAGAGTGTAGGGTATAGAGTGTAGGGAATAGAGTGTATGGTATAGAGTGTAGGGTATAGAGTGTAGGGTGTAGAGTGTAGGGTATAGAGTGTAGGGAATAGAGTGTAGGGTATAGAGTGTAGGGTATAGAGTGTAGGGTGTAGAGTGTAGGATATAGAGTGTGGGGTATAGAGTGTAGAGTGTAGGGTATAGAGTGTAGGGTATAGAGTGTAGGGTATAGAGTGTAGAGTGTAGGGATTAGAGTGTAGGGTATAGAGTGTAGGGTATAGAGTGTAGAGTGTAGGGTAGAGAGTGTAGGATATAGAGTGTAGAGTGTAGGGTATAGAGTGTAGGGTATAGAGTGTAGGGTATAGAGTGTAGGGTATAGAGTGTAGAGTGTAGGGTATAGAGTGTAGGGTATAGAGTGTAGGGTATAGAGTGTAGAGTGTAGGGTATAGAGTGTAGGGTATAGAGTGTAGGGTATAGAGTGTAGGGCATAGAGTGTAGGGTATAGAGTGTAGGGTGTAGAGTGTAGGATATAGAGTGTAGGGTATAGAGTGTAGAGTGTAGGGTATAGAGTGTAGGGTATAGAGTGTAGGGTATAGAGTGTAGGGTATAGAGTGTAGGGTATAGAGTGTAGAGTGTCGGGTATAGAGTGTAGGGTATAGAGTGTAGGGTATAGAGTGTAGGGTATAGAGTGTAGAGTGTAGGGTATAGAGTGTAGAGTGTAGGGTATAGAGTGTATGGTATAGAGTGTAGGGTATAGAGTGTAGGGTGTAGAGCGTTGGGTATAGAGTGTAGGGTATAGAGTGTAGGGTATAGAGTGTAGGGTATAGAGTGTAGGGATAGAGTGTAGAGTGTAAGGTATAGAGTGTAGAGTGTAGGGTATAGAGTGTAGGGTATAGAGTGTAGAGTGTAGGGATTAGAGTGTAGGGTATAGAGTGTAGGGTATAGTGTGTAGGGTATAGAGTGTAGAGTGTAGGGTATAGAGTGTAGAGTGTAGGGTATAGAGTGTAGGGTATAGAGTGTAGGGTATAGAGTGTAGGGCATAGAGTGTAGGGTATAGAGTGTAGGGTATAGAGTGTAGAGTGTAGGGTATAGAGTGTAGGGTATAGAGTGTAGGGTATAGAGTGTAGAGTGTAGGGTATAGAGTGTAGGGTATAGAGTGTAGGGTATAGAGTGTAGGGTATAGAGTGTAGGGCATAGAGTGTAGGGTATAGAGTGTAGGGTATAGAGTGTAGAGTGTAGGGTATAGAGTGTAGGGTATAGAGTGTAGGGTATAGAGTGTAGAGTGTAGGGCATAGAGTGTAGAGTGTAGGGTATAGAGTGTAGGGTATAGAGTGTAGGGTGTAGAGTGTAGGGCATAGAGTGTAGCGTGTAGGGTATAGAGTGTATGGTATAGAGTGTAGAGTATAGAGTGTAGGGTGTAGAGTGTAGGGTATAGAGTGTAGGGTATAGAGTGTAGGGTATAGAGTGTAGGGAATAGAGTGTTGAGTGTAAGGTACAGAGTGTAGAGTGTAGGGCATAGAGTGTAGAGTGTAGGGTATAGAGTGTAGGGTATAGAGTGTAGGGTATAGAGTGTAGGGTATACAGTGTAGGGTATAGAGTGTAGAGTGTAGGGTATAGAGTGTAGAGTGTAGGGTATAGAGTGTAGAGTGTAGGGCATAGAGTGTAGATTGTAGGGTATAGAGTGTAGGGTATAGAGTGTAGGGTATAGAGTGTAGGGTATAGAGTGTAGAGTGTAGGGTATAGAGTGTAGAGTGTAGGGTATAGAGTGTAGGGTACAGAGTGTAGGGTATAGAGTGTAGGGTAGAGAGTGTAGAGTGTAGGGTATAGAGTGTAGGGTATAGAGTGTAGGGTATAGAGTGTAGAGTGTAGGGATTAGAGTGTAGGGTATAGAGTGTAGGGTGTGGAGTGTAGGGTATAGAGTGTAGAGTGTAGGGTATAGAGTGTATGGTATAGAGTGTAGGGTATAGAGTGTAGGGTGTAGAGTGTAGGGTATAGAGTGTAGGGTATAGAGTGTAGGGTATAGAGTGTAGGGTATAGAGTGTAGGGAATAGAGTGTAGAGTGTAAGGTATAGAGTGTAGAGTGTAGGGTATAGAGTTTAAGGTATAGAGTGTAGAGTGTAGGGATTAGAGTGTAGGGTATAGAGTGTAGGGTGTAGAGTGTAGGGCATAGAGTGTAGAGTGTAGGTTATAGAGTGTATGGTATAGAGTGTAGAGTATAGAGTGTAGGGTGTAGAGTGTAGGGTATAGAGTGTAGTGTATAGAGTGTAGGGTATAGAGTGTAGGGAATAGAGTGTAGAGTGTAAGGTATAGAGTGTAGAGTGTAGGGTATAGAGTGTAGTGTATAGAGTGTAGAGTGTAGGGATTAGAGTGTAGGGTATAGAGTGTAGGGTATAGTGTGTAGGGTATAGAGTGTAGAGTGTAGGGTATAGAGTGTAGAGTGTAGGGTATAGAGTGTAGGGTATAGAGTGTAGGGTATAGAGTGTAGGGCATAGAGTGAAGGGTATAGAGTGTAGGGTATAGAGTGTAGAGTGTAGGGTATAGAGTGTAGGGTATAGAGTGTAGGGTATAGAGTGTAGAGTGTAGGGTATAGAGTGTAGGGTATAGAGTGTAGGGTATAGAGTGTAGGGCATAGAGTGTAGGGTATAGAGTGTAGGGTATAGAGTGTAGGGTGTAGAGTGTAGGATATTGATTTTAGGGTATAGAGTGTAGGGTATAGAGTGTAGAGTGTAGGGCATAGGGTGTAGAGTGTAGGGTATAGAGTGTAGAATATAGAGTGTAGGGTAGAGAGTGTAGGGTAGAGAGTGTAGAGTGTAGGGATTAGAGTGTAGGGTATAGAGTGTAGGGTGTAGAGTGTAGGGCATAGAGTGTAGAGTGTAGGGTATAGAGTGTATGGTATAGAGTGTAGAGTATAGAGTGTAGGGTGTAGAGTGTAGGGTATAGAGTGTAGGGTATAGAGTGTAGGGTATAGAGTGTAGGGAATAGAGTGTAGAGTGTAAGGTATAGAGGGTAGAGTGTAGGGTATAGAGTGTAGTGTATAGAGTGTAGAGTGTAGGGATTAGAGTGTAGGGTATAGAGTGTAGGGTATAGTGTGTAGGGTATAGAGTGTAGAGTGTAGGGTATAGAGTGTAGAGTGTAGGGTATAGAGTGTAGGGTATAGAGTGTAGGGTATAGAGTGTAGGGCATAGAGTGAAGGGTATAGAGTGTAGGGTATAGAGTGTAGAGTGTAGGGTATAGAGTGTAGGGTATAGAGTGTAGGGTATAGAGTGTAGAGTGTAGGGTATAGAGTGTAGGGTATAGAGTGTAGGGTATAGAGTGTAGGGCATAGAGTGTAGGGTATAGAGTGTAGGGTATAGAGTGTAGGGTGTAGAGTGTAGGGTATAGATTTTAGGGTATAGAGTGTAGGGTATAGAGTGTAGAGTGTAGGGCATAGAGTGTAGAGTGTAGGGTATAGAGTGTAGAATATAGAGTGTAGGGTAGAGAGTGTAGGGTAGAGAGTGTAGAGTGTAGGGATTAGAGTGTAGGGTATAGAGTGTAGGGTGTAGAGTGTAGGGCATAGAGTGTAGAGTGTAGGGTATAGAGTGTATGGTATAGAGTGTAGAGTATAGAGTGTAGGGTGTAGAGTGTAGGGTATAGAGTGTAGGGTATAGAGTGTAGGGTATAGAGTGTAGGGAATAGAGTGTTGAGTGTAAGGTACAGAGTGTAGAGTGTAGGGCATAGAGTGTAGAGTGTAGGGTATAGAGTGTAGGGTATAGAGTGCAGGGTATAGAGTGTAGAGTGTAGGGTATAGAGTGTAGGGTATAGAGTGTAGGGTATAGAGTGTAGGGCATAGAGTGTAGGGTATAGAGTGTAGGGTATAGAGTGTAGGGTGTAGAGTGTAGGGTATTGATTTTAGGGTATAGAGTGTAGGGTATAGAGTGTAGAGTGTAGGGCATAGAGTGTAGAGTGTAGGGTATAGAGTGTAGAATATAGAGTGTAGGGTAGAGAGTGTAGGGTAGAGAGTGTAGAGTGTAGGGATTAGAGTGTAGGGTATAGAGTGTAGGGTGTAGAGTGTAGGGCATAGAGTGTAGAGTGTAGGGTATAGAGTGTATGGTATAGAGTGTAGAGTATAGAGTGTAGGGTGTAGAGTGTAGGGTATAGAGTGTAGGGTATAGAGTGTAGGGTATAGAGTGTAGGGAATAGAGTGTAGAGTGTAAGGTATAGAGTGTAGAGTGTAGGGTATAGAGTGTAGTGTATAGAGTGTAGAGTGTAGGGATTAGAGTGTAGGGTATAGAGTGTAGGGTATAGTGTGTAGGGTATAGAGTGTAGAGTGTAGGGTATAGAGTGTAGAGTGTAGGGTATAGAGTGTAGGGTATAGAGTGTAGGGTATAGAGTGTAGGGCATAGAGTGAAGGGTATAGAGTGTAGGGTATAGAGTGTAGAGTGTAGGGTATAGAGTGTAGGGTATAGAGTGTAGGGTATAGAGTGTAGAGTGTAGGGTATAGAGTGTAGGGTATAGAGTGTAGGGTATAGAGTGTAGGGCATAGAGTGTAGGGTATAGAGTGTAGGGTATAGAGTGTAGGGTGTAGAGTGTAGGGTATAGATTTTAGGGTATAGAGTGTAGGGTATAGAGTGTAGAGTGTAGGGCATAGAGTGTAGAGTGTAGGGTATAGAGTGTAGAATATAGAGTGTAGGGTAGAGAGTGTAGGGTAGAGAGTGTAGAGTGTAGGGATTAGAGTGTAGGGTATAGAGTGTAGGGTGTAGAGTGTAGGGCATAGAGTGTAGAGTGTAGGGTATAGAGTGTATGGTATAGAGTGTAGAGTATAGAGTGTAGGGTGTAGAGTGTAGGGTATAGAGTGTAGGGTATAGAGTGTAGGGTATAGAGTGTAGGGAATAGAGTGTTGAGTGTAAGGTACAGAGTGTAGAGTGTAGGGCATAGAGTGTAGAGTGTAGGGTATAGAGTGTAGGGTATAGAGTGCAGGGTATAGAGTGTAGGGTATACAGTGTAGGGTATAGAGTGTAGAGTGTAGGGTATAGAGTGTAGAGTGTAGGGTATAGAGTGTAGAGTGTAGGGCATAGAGTGTAGATTGTAGGGTATAGAGTGTAGGGTATAGAGTGTAGGGTATAGAGTGTAGGGTATAGAGTGTAGAGTGTAGGGTATAGAGTGTAGAGTGTAGGGTATAGAGTGTAGGGTACAGAGTGTAAGGTATAGAGTGTAGGGTAGAGAGTGTAGAGTGTAGGGTATAGAGTGTAGGGTATAGAGTGTAGGGTATAGAGTGTAGAGTGTAGGGATTAGAGTGTAGGGTATGGAGTGTAGGGTATAGAGTGTAGAGTGTAGGGTATAGAGTGTATGGTATAGAGTGTAGGGTATAGAGTGTAGGGTGTAGAGTGTAGGGTATAGAGTGTAGGGTATAGAGTGTAGGGTATAGAGTGTAGGGTATAGAGTGTAGGGAATAGAGTGTAGAGTGCAAGGTATAGAGTGTAGAGTGTAGGGTATAGAGTGTAAGGTATAGAGTGTAGAGTGTAGGGATTAGAGTGTAGGGTATAGAGTGTAGGGTGTAGAGTGTAGGGTATAGAGTGTAGAGTGTAGGGTATAGAGTGTATGGTATAGAGTGTAGGGTATAGAGTGTAGGGTGTAGAGTGTAGGGTATAGAGTGTAGGGTATAGAGTGTAGGGTATAGAGTGTAGGGTATAGAGTGTAGGGAATAGAGTGTGGAGTGTAAGGTATAGAGTGTAGAGTGTAGGGTATAGAGTGTAGGGCATAGACTGTAGGGTATAGAGTGTAGGGTATAGAGTGTAGGGTATAGATTGTAGCGTGTAGGCTATAAAGTGTAGGGTATACAGTGTAGAGTGTAGGGTATAGAGTGTGGGGTATAGAGTGTAGGGTATAGAGTGTAGGGTATAGAGCGTAGAGTGTAGGGTATAGTGTGTAGGGTATAGAGTGCAGGGTGTAGAGTGTAGGGTATAGAGTGTAGGGTATAGAGTGTAGAGTGTAGGGTATAGAGTGTTTGCTATAGAGTGTATGGTGTAGAGTGTATGGTATAGAGTGTAGGGTATAGATTGTAGAGTGTATGGTATAGAGTGTATGGTACAGAGTGTAGGGTATAGAGTGTAGAGTGTAGGGTATAGAGTGTAGGGTATAGAGTGTAGGGTATAGAGTGTAGAGTGTAGGGTATAGTGTGTAGGGTATAGAGTGCAGGGTGTAGAGTGTAGGGTATAGAGTGTAGGGTATAGAGTGTAGAGTGTAGGGTATAGAGTGTAGGGTATAGAGTGTAGGGTATAGAGTGTATGTTATAGAGTGTAGGGTATAGAGTGTAGGGTAGAGAGTGTAGAGTGTAGGGTATAGAGTGTAGGGTATAGAGTGTAGGGTATAGATTGTAGAGTGTAGGCTATAGAGTGTAGGGTATAGAGTGTAGGGTATAGAGTGTATGTTATAGAGTGTAGGGTATAGAGTGTAGGGTAGAGAGTGTAGAGTGTAGGGTATAGAGTGTAGGGTATAGAGTGTAGGGTATAGATTGTAGAGTGTAGGCTATAGAGTGTAGGGTATAGAGTGTAGAGTGTCGGGATTAGAGTGTAGGGTATAGAGTGTGGGATGTAGAGTGTAGGGTATAGAGTGTAGAGTGTAGGATATAGAGTGTATGGTATAGAGTGTAGGGTATAGAGTGTAGGGTGTAGAGTGTAGGGTATAGAGTGTAGGGAATAGAGTGTAGGGTATAGAGTGTAGGGTATAGAGTGTAGGGTGTAGAGTGTAGGGTATAGAGTGTATGGTATAGAGTGTAGGGTATAGAATGTATGGTATAGAGTGTAGAGTGTAGGATATAGAGTGTGGGGTATAGAGTGTAGAGTGTAGGGTATAGAGTGTAGGGTATAGAGTGTAGGGTATAGAGTGTAGAGTGTAGGGATTAGAGTGTAGGGTATAGAGTGTAGGGTATAGAGTGTAGAGTGTAGGGTAGAGAGTGTAGGATATAGAGTGTAGAGTGTAGGGTATAGAGTGTAGGGTATAGAGTGTAGGGTATAGAGTGTAGGGTATAGAGTGTAGAGTGTAGGGTATAGAGTGTAGGGTATAGAGTGTAGGGTATAGAGTGTAGAGTGTAGGGTATAGAGTGTAGGGTATAGAGTGTAGGGTATAGAGTGTAGGGCATAGAGTGTAGGGTATAGAGTGTAGGGTGTAGAGTGTAGGATATAGAGTGTAGGGTATAGAGTGTAGAGTGTAGGGTATAGAGTGTAGGGTATAGAGTGTAGGGTATAGAGTGTAGGGTATAGAGTGTAGGGTATAGAGTGTAGAGTGTCGGGTATAGAGTGTAGGGTATAGAGTGTAGGGTATAGAGTGTAGGGTATAGAGTGTAGAGTGTAGGGTATAGAGTGTAGAGTGTAGGGTATAGAGTGTATGGTATAGAGTGTAGGGTATAGAGTGTAGGGTGTAGAGCGTTGGGTATAGAGTGTAGGGTATAGAGTGTAGGGTATAGAGTGTAGGGTATAGAGTGTAGGGATAGAGTGTAGAGTGTAAGGTATAGAGTGTAGAGTGTAGGGTATAGAGTGTAGGGTATAGAGTGTAGAGTGTAGGGATTAGAGTGTAGGGTATAGAGTGTAGGGTATAGTGTGTAGGGTATAGAGTGTAGAGTGTAGGGTATAGAGTGTAGAGTGTAGGGTATAGAGTGTAGGGTATAGAGTGTAGGGTATAGAGTGTAGGGCATAGAGTGTAGGGTATAGAGTGTAGGGTATAGAGTGTAGAGTGTAGGGTATAGAGTGTAGGGTATAGAGTGTAGGGTATAGAGTGTAGAGTGTAGGGTATAGAGTGTAGGGTATAGAGTGTAGGGTATAGAGTGTAGGGTATAGAGTGTAGGGCATAGAGTGTAGGGTATAGAGTGTAGGGTATAGAGTGTAGAGTGTAGGGTATAGAGTGTAGGGTATAGAGTGTAGGGTATAGAGTGTAGAGTGTAGGGCATAGAGTGTAGAGTGTAGGGTATAGAGTGTAGGGTATAGAGTGTAGGGTGTAGAGTGTAGGGCATAGAGTGTAGCGTGTAGGGTATAGAGTGTATGGTATAGAGTGTAGAGTATAGAGTGTAGGGTGTAGAGTGTAGGGTATAGAGTGTAGGGTATAGAGTGTAGGGTATAGAGTGTAGGGAATAGAGTGTTGAGTGTAAGGTACAGAGTGTAGAGTGTAGGGCATAGAGTGTAGAGTGTAGGGTATAGAGTGTAGGGTATAGAGTGTAGGGTATAGAGTGTAGGGTATACAGTGTAGGGTATAGAGTGTAGAGTGTAGGGTATAGAGTGTAGAGTGTAGGGTATAGAGTGTAGAGTGTAGGGCATAGAGTGTAGATTGTAGGGTATAGAGTGTAGGGTATAGAGTGTAGGGTATAGAGTGTAGGGTATAGAGTGTAGAGTGTAGGGTATAGAGTGTAGAGTGTAGGGTATAGAGTGTAGGGTACAGAGTGTAGGGTATAGAGTGTAGGGTAGAGAGTGTAGAGTGTAGGGTATAGAGTGTAGGGTATAGAGTGTAGGGTATAGAGTGTAGAGTGTAGGGATTAGAGTGTAGGGTATAGAGTGTAGGGTGTGGAGTGTAGGGTATAGAGTGTAGAGTGTAGGGTATAGAGTGTATGGTATAGAGTGTAGGGTATAGAGTGTAGGGTGTAGAGTGTAGGGTATAGAGTGTAGGGTATAGAGTGTAGGGTATAGAGTGTAGGGTATAGAGTGTAGGGAATAGAGTGTAGAGTGTAAGGTATAGAGTGTAGAGTGTAGGGTATAGAGTTTAAGGTATAGAGTGTAGAGTGTAGGGATTAGAGTGTAGGGTATAGAGTGTAGGGTGTAGAGTGTAGGGCATAGAGTGTAGAGTGTAGGTTATAGAGTGTATGGTATAGAGTGTAGAGTATAGAGTGTAGGGTGTAGAGTGTAGGGTATAGAGTGTAGTGTATAGAGTGTAGGGTATAGAGTGTAGGGAATAGAGTGTAGAGTGTAAGGTATAGAGTGTAGAGTGTAGGGTATATAGTGTAGTGTATAGAGTGTAGAGTGTAGGGATTAGAGTGTAGGGTATAGAGTGTAGGGTATAGTGTGTAGGGTATAGAGTGTAGAGTGTAGGGTATAGAGTGTAGAGTGTAGGGTATAGAGTGTAGGGTATAGAGTGTAGGGTATAGAGTGTAGGGCATAGAGTGAAGGGTATAGAGTGTAGGGTATAGAGTGTAGAGTGTAGGGTATAGAGTGTAGGGTATAGAGTGTAGGGTATAGAGTGTAGAGTGTAGGGTATAGAGTGTAGGGTATAGAGTGTAGGGTATAGAGTGTAGGGCATAGAGTGTAGGGTATAGAGTGTAGGGTATAGAGTGTAGGGTGTAGAGTGTAGGATATTGATTTTAGGGTATAGAGTGTAGGGTATAGAGTGTAGAGTGTAGGGCATAGGGTGTAGAGTGTAGGGTATAGAGTGTAGAATATAGAGTGTAGGGTAGAGAGTGTAGGGTAGAGAGTGTAGAGTGTAGGGATTAGAGTGTAGGGTATAGAGTGTAGGGTGTAGAGTGTAGGGCATAGAGTGTAGAGTGTAGGGTATAGAGTGTATGGTATAGAGTGTAGAGTATAGAGTGTAGGGTGTAGAGTGTAGGGTATAGAGTGTAGGGTATAGAGTGTAGGGTATAGAGTGTAGGGAATAGAGTGTAGAGTGTAAGGTATAGAGGGTAGAGTGTAGGGTATAGAGTGTAGTGTATAGAGTGTAGAGTGTAGGGATTAGAGTGTAGGGTATAGAGTGTAGGGTATAGTGTGTAGGGTATAGAGTGTAGAGTGTAGGGTATAGAGTGTAGAGTGTAGGGTATAGAGTGTAGGGTATAGAGTGTAGGGTATAGAGTGTAGGGCATAGAGTGAAGGGTATAGAGTGTAGGGTATAGAGTGTAGAGTGTAGGGTATAGAGTGTAGGGTATAGAGTGTAGGGTATAGAGTGTAGAGTGTAGGGTATAGAGTGTAGGGTATAGAGTGTAGGGTATAGAGTGTAGGGCATAGAGTGTAGGGTATAGAGTGTAGGGTATAGAGTGTAGGGTGTAGAGTGTAGGGTATAGATTTTAGGGTATAGAGTGTAGGGTATAGAGTGTAGAGTGTAGGGCATAGAGTGTAGAGTGTAGGGTATAGAGTGTAGAATATAGAGTGTAGGGTAGAGAGTGTAGGGTAGAGAGTGTAGAGTGTAGGGATTAGAGTGTAGGGTATAGAGTGTAGGGTGTAGAGTGTAGGGCATAGAGTGTAGAGTGTAGGGTATAGAGTGTATGGTATAGAGTGTAGAGTATAGAGTGTAGGGTGTAGAGTGTAGGGTATAGAGTGTAGGGTATAGAGTGTAGGGTATAGAGTGTAGGGAATAGAGTGTTGAGTGTAAGGTACAGAGTGTAGAGTGTAGGGCATAGAGTGTAGAGTGTAGGGTATAGAGTGTAGGGTATAGAGTGCAGGGTATAGAGTGTAGGGTATACAGTGTAGGGTATAGAGTGTAGAGTGTAGGGTATAGAGTGTAGAGTGTAGGGTATAGAGTGTAGAGTGTAGGGCATAGAGTGTAGATTGTAGGGTATAGAGTGTAGGGTATAGAGTGTAGGGTATAGAGTGTAGGGTATAGAGTGTAGAGTGTAGGGTATAGAGTGTAGAGTGTAGGGTATAGAGTGTAGGGTACAGAGTGTAAGGTATAGAGTGTAGGGTAGAGAGTGTAGAGTGTAGGGTATAGAGTGTAGGGTATAGAGTGTAGTGTATAGAGTGTAGAGTGTAGGGATTAGAGTGTAGGGTATGGAGTGTAGGGTATAGAGTGTAGAGTGTAGGGTATAGAGTGTATGGTATAGAGTGTAGGGTATAGAGTGTAGGGTGTAGAGTGTAGGGTATAGAGTGTAGGGTATAGAGTGTAGGGTATAGAGTGTAGGGTATAGAGTGTAGGGAATAGAGTGTAGAGTGTAAGGTATAGAGTGTAGAGTGTAGGGTATAGAGTGTAAGGTATAGAGTGTAGAGTGTAGGGATTAGAGTGTAGGGTATAGAGTGTAGGGTGTAGAGTGTAGGGTATAGAGTGTAGAGTGTAGGGTATAGAGTGTATGGTATAGAGTGTAGGGTATAGAGTGTAGGGTGTAGAGTGTAGGGTATAGAGTGTAGGGTATAGAGTGTAGGGTATAGAGTGTAGGGTATAGAGTGTAGGGAATAGAGTGTGGAGTGTAAGGTATAGAGTGTAGAGTGTAGGGTATAGAGTGTAGGGCATAGACTGTAGGGTATAGAGTGTAGGGTATAGAGTGTAGGGTATAGATTGTAGCGTGTAGGCTATAAAGTGTAGGGTATACAGTGTAGAGTGTAGGGTATAGAGTGTGGGGTATAGAGTGTAGGGTATAGAGTGTAGGGTATAGAGTGTAGAGTGTAGGGTATAGTGTGTAGGGTATAGAGTGCAGGGTGTAGAGTGTAGGGTATAGAGTGTAGGGTATAGAGTGTAGAGTGTAGGGTATAGAGTGTTTGCTATAGAGTGTATGGTGTAGAGTGTATGGTATAGAGTGTAGGGTATAGAGTGTTGAGTGTATGGTATAGAGTGTAGAGTGTAGAGTGTAGGGTATAGAGTGTATGTTATAGAGTGTAGGGTATAGAGTGTAGGGTAGAGAGTGTAGAGTGTAGGGTATAGAGTGTAGGGTATAGAGTGTAGGGTATAGAGTGTAGAGTGTAGGGATTAGAGTGTAGGGTATAGAGTGTAGTGTGTAGAGTGTAGGGTATAGAGTGTAGAGTGTAGGGTATAGAGTGTATGGTATAGAGTGTAGGGTATAGAGTGTAGGGTGTAGAGTGTAGGGTATAGAGTGTAGGGTATAGAGTGTAGGGTATAGAGTGTAGGGAATAGAGTGTAGAGTGTAAGGTATAGAGTGTAGAGTATAGGGTATAAAGTGTAGGGTATAGAGTGTAGAGTGCAGGGATTAGAGTGTAGGGTATAGAGTGTAGGGTGTAGAGTGTAGGGTATAGAGTGTAGAGTGTAGGGTATAGAGTGTATGGTATAGAGTGTAGGGTATAGAGTGTAGGGTGTAGAGTGTAGGGTATAGAGTGTAGGGTATAGAGTGTAGGGTATAGAGTGTAAGGTATAGAGTGTAGGGAATAGAGTGTAGAGTGTAAAGTATAGAGTGTAGAGTGTAGGGTATAGAGTGTAGGGTATAGACTGTAGGGTATAGAGTGTAGGGTATAGATTGTAGGCTATAGAGTGTAGGGTATAGAGTGTAGGGTATAGAGTGTAGGGTATAGAGTGTAGGGTATAGAGTGTAGAGTGTAGGGTATAGTGTGTAGGGTATAGAGTGCAGGGTGTAGAGTGTAGGGTATAGAGTGTAGGGTATAGAATGTAGAGTGTAGGGTATAGAGTGTATGCTATAGAGTGTATGGTGTAGAGTGTATGGTATAGAGTGTAGGGTATAGAGTGTAGAGTGTAGGGTATAGAGTGTATGGTATAGAGTGTAGGGTATAGAGTGTATGTTATAGAGTGTAGGGTATAGAGTGTAGAGTGTAGGGTATAGAATGTAGAGTGTAGGGTATAGAGTGTAGGGTATAGAGTGTAGGGTATAGAGTGTAGGGTGTAGAGTGTAGGGTATAGAGTGTAGGGTATAGAGTGTAGAGTGCAGGGTATAGAGTTTAGAGTGTAGGGTATAGAGTGTAGGGTATAGAGTGTAAGGTATAGAGTGTAGGGTGTAGAGTGTAGGGTATAGAGTGTAGGGTATAGAGTGTAGGGTATAGAGTGTACGGTATAGAGTGTAGGGTACAGAGTGTATAGTATAGAGTGTAGGGTATAGAGTGTAGGGTATAGAGTGTATGGTATAGAGTGTAGGGTATAGAGTATATGTTATAGAGTGTAGGGTATAGAGTGTAGAGTGTAGGGTATAGAGTGTAGAGTGTAGAGTGTAGGGTATAGAGTGTAGAGTGTAGGGTATAGAGTGTAGAGTGTAGGGTATAGAGTATAGAGTGTAGGGTATAGAGTGTAAGGTGTAGAGTGTAGGGTATAGAGTGTAGGGTATAGAGTGTAGGGTATAGAGTGTAGGGTATAGAGTGTAGGGTATAGAGTGTAGAGTGTAGGGTATAGAGTTTAGAGTGTAGGGTATAGAGTGTAGGGTATAGAGTGTAAGGTATAGAGTGTAGGGTGTAGAGTGTAGGGTATAGAGTGTAGGGTATAGAGTGTAGGGTATAGAGTGTACGGTATAGAGTGTAGGGTATAGAGTGTATGGTATAGAGTGTAGGGTATAGAGTGTAGGGTATAGAGTGTATGGTATAGATTGTAGGGTATAGAGTGTAGGGTGTAGCGTGTATGTGATAGAGTGTAGGGTATAGAGTGTAGGGTATAGAGTTTAGAGTGTAGGGTATAGAGAGTAGGGTATAGAGTGTAAGGTATAGAGTGTAGGGTGTAGAGTGTAGGGTATAGAGTGTAGGGCATAGGGTGTAGGGTATAGAGTGTAGGGTATAGAGTGTAGAGTGTAGGGTATAGAGTGTAGGGTATAGAGTGTAGGGTATAGAGTGTAGAGTGTAGGGTATAGAGTGTAGGGTATTGAGTGTAGGGTATAGAGTGTAGGGTATAGAGTGTAGGGTATAGAGTGTAGAGTGTAGGGTATAGAGTGTAGAGTGTAGGGTATAGAGTGTAGGGTATATAGTGTAGAGTGTAGGGTATAGAGTGTAGGGTATAGAGTGTAGGGTATAGAGTGTAGGGTATAGAGTGCAGGGTATAGAGTGTAGAGTGTAGGGTATAGAGTGTAGAGTGTAGGGTATAGAGTGTAGGGTATAGAGTGTAGGGTATAGAGTGTAGGGTATAGAGTGTAGAGTGTAGGGTATAGAGTGTAGGGTATAGAGTGTAGGGAGTAGAGTGTAGGGTATAGAGTGTAGGGTTCAGAGTGTAGGGTATAGAGTGTAGGGTATAGAGTGTAGGGCATAGAGTGTAGGGTATAGAGTGTAGGGCATAGAGTGTAGGGTATAGAGTGTAGGGTATAGAGTGTAGGGTGTAGAGTGTAGGGTATAGATTTTAGGGTATACAGTGTAGGGTATAGAGTGTAGAGTGTAGGGCATAGAGTGTAGAGTGTAGGGTATAGAGTGTAGAATATAGAGTGTAGGGTAGAGAGTGTAGGGTAGAGAGTGTAGAGTGTAGGGATTAGAGTGTAGGGTATAGAGTGTAGGGTGTAGAGTGTAGGGTATAGAGTGTAAGGTATAGAGTGTAGGGTGTAGAGTGTAGGGTATAGAGTGTAGGGTATAGAGTGTAGGGTATAGAGTGTACGGTATAGAGTGTAGGGTATAGAGTGTATGGTATAGAGTGTAGGGTATAGAGTGTAGGGTATAGAGTGTATGGTATAGATTGTAGGGTATAGAGTGTAGGGTGTAGCATGTATGTTATAGAGTGTAGGGTATAGAGTGTAGGGTATAGAGTTTAGAGTGTTGGGTATAGAGAGTAGGGTATAGAGTGTAAGGTATAGAGTGTAGGGTGTAGAGTGTAGGGTATAGAGTGTAGGGCATAGGGTGTAGGGTATAGAGTGTAGGGTATAGAGTGTAGAGTGTAGGGTATAGAGTGTAGGGTATAGAGTGTAGGGTATAGAGTGTAGAGTGTAGGGTATAGAGTGTAGGGTATTGAGTGTAGGGTATAGAGTGTAGGGTATAGAGTGTAGAGTGTAGGGTATAGAGTGTAGAGTGTAGGGTATAGAGTGTAGGGTATATAGTGTAGAGTGTAGGGTATAGAGTGTAGGGTATAGAGTGTAGGGTATAGAGTGTATGGTATAGAGTGTAGAGTATAGAGTGTAGGGTGTAGAGTGTAGGGTATAGAGTGTAGGGTATAGAGTGTAGGGTATAGAGTGTAGGGAATAGAGTGTTGAGTGTAAGGTACAGAGTGTAGAGTGTAGGGCATAGAGTGTAGAGTGTAGGGTATAGAGTGTAGGGTATAGAGTGCAGGGTATAGAGTGTAGGGTATACAGTGTAGGGTATAGAGTGTAGAGTGTAGGGTATAGAGTGTAGAGTGTAGGGTATAGAGTGTAGAGTGTAGGGCATAGAGTGTAGATTGTAGGGTATAGAGTGTAGGGTATAGAGTGTAGGGTATAGAGTGTAGGGTATAGAGTGTAGAGTGTCGGGTATAGAGTGTAGAGTGTAGGGTATAGAGTGTAGGGTACAGAGTGTAAGGTATAGAGTGTAGGGTAGAGAGAGTAGAGTGTAGGGTATAGAGTGTAGGGTATAGAGTGTAGGGTATAGAGTGTAGAGTGTAGGGATTAGAGTGTAGGGTATAGAGTGTAGGGTGTGGAGTGTAGGGTATAGAGTGTAGAGTGTAAGGTATAGAGTGTATGGTATAGAGTGTAGGGTATAGAGTGTAGGGTGTAGAGTGTAGGGTATAGAGTGTAGGGTATAGAGTGTAGGGTATAGAGTGTAGGGAATAGAGTGTAGAGTGTAAGGTATAGAGTGTAGAGTGTAGGGTATAGAGTGTAAGGTATAGAGTGTAGAGTGTAGGGATTAGAGTGTAGGGTATAGAGTGTAGGGTGTAGAGTGTAGGGTATAGAGTGTAGAGTGTAGGGTATAGAGTGTAGAGTGTAGGGTATAGAGTGTAGAGTGTAGGGTATAGAGTGTATGGTATAGAGTGTAGGGTATTGAGTGTAGGGTGTAGAGTGTTGGGTATAGAGTGTAGGGTATAGAGTGTAGGGTATAGAGTGTAGGGTATAGAGTGTAGGGAATAGAGTGTAGAGTGTAAGGTATAGAGTGTAGAGTGTAGGGTATAGAGTGTAGGGTATAGAGTGTAGAGTGTAGGGATTAGAGTGTAGGGTATAGAGTGTAGGGTATAGTGTGTAGGGTATAGAGTGTAGAGTGTAGGGTATAGAGTGGAGAGTGTAGGGTATAGAGTGTAGGGTATAGAGTGTAGGGTATAGAGTGTAGGGCATAGAGTGTAGGGTATAGAGTGTAGGGTATAGAGTGTAGAGTGTAGGGTATAGAGTGTAGGGTATAGAGTGTAGGGTATAGAGTGTAGAGTGTAGGGTATAGAGTGTAGGGTATAGAGTGTAGGGTATAGAGTGTAGGGTATAGAGTGTAGGGCATAGAGTGTAGGGTATAGAGTGTAGGGTATAGCGTGTAGAGTGTAGGGTATAGAGTGTAGGGTATAGAGTGTAGGGTATAGAGTGTAGAGTGTAGGGCATAGAGTGTAGAGTGTAGGGTATAGAGTGTAGGGTATAGAGTGTAGGGTAGAGAGTGTAGGGTAGAGAGTGTAGAGTGTAGGGATTAGAGTGTAGGGTATAGAGTGTAACATAGTAACATAGTAACATAGTTAGTAAGGCCGAAAAAAGACATTTGTCCATCCAGTTCAGCCTATATTCCATCATAATAAATACCCAGATCTACGTCCTTCTACAGAACCTAATAATTGTATGATACAATATTGTTCTGCTCCAGGAAGACATCCAGGCCTCTCTTGAACCCCTCGACTGAGTTCGCCATCACCACCTCCTCAGGCAAGCAATTCCAGATTCTCACTGCCCTAACAGTAAAGAATCCTCTTCTATGTTGGTGAAAAAACCTTCTCTCCTCCAGACGCAAAGAATGCCCCCTTGTGCCCGTCACCTTCCTTGGTATAAACAGATCCTCAGCGAGATATTTGTATTGTCCCCTTATATACTTATAGGGTAGGGTGTAGAGTGTAGGGTGTAGAGTGTAGGGCATAGAGTGTAGAGTGTAGGGTATAGAGTGTATGGTATAGAGTGTAGAGTATAGAGTGTATGGTGTAGAGTGTATGGTATAGAGTGTAGGGTATACAGTGTAGAGTGTATGGTATAGAGCGTAGGGTGTAGAGTGTAGGGTATAGAGTGTATGTTATAGAGTGTAGGGTATAGAGTGTAGGGTAGAGAGTGTAGAGTGTAGGGTATAGAGTGTAGGGTATAGAGTGTAGGGTATAGAGTGTAGAGTGTAGGGATTAGAGTGTAGGGTATAGAGTGTAGTGTGTAGAATGTAGGGTATAGAGTGTAGAGTGTAGGGTATAGAGTGTATGGTATAGAGTGTAGGGTATAGAGTGTAGGGTGTAGAGTGTAGGGTATAGAGTGTAGGGTATAGAGTGTAGGGTATAGAGTGTAGGGAATAGAGTGTAGAGTGTAAGGTATAGAGTGTAGAGTATAGGGTATAGAGTGTAGGGTATAGAGTGTAGAGTGTAGGGATTAGAGTGTAGGGTATAGAGTGTAGGGTGTAGAGTGTAGGGTATAGAGTGTAGAGTGTAGGGTATAGAGTGTATGGTATAGAGTGTAGGGTATAGAGTGTAGGGTGTAGAGTGTAGGGTATAGAGTGTAGGGTATAGAGTGTAGGGTATAGAGTGTAGGGTATAGAGTGTAGGGAATCGAGTGTAGAGTGTAAGGTATAGAGTGTAGAGTGTAGGGTATAGAGTGTAGGGTATAGACTGTAGGGTATAGAGTGTAGGGTATAGATTGTAGGCTATAGAGTGTAGGGTATAGAGTGTAGGGTATAGAGTGTAGGGTATAGAGTGTAGGGTATAGAGTGTAGAGTGTAGGGTATAGTGTGTAGGGTATAGAGTGCAGGGTGTAGAGTGTAGGGTATAGAGTGTAGGGTATAGAGTGTAGAGTGTAGGGTATAGAGTGTATGCTATAGAGTGTATGGTGTAGAGTGTATGGTATAGAGTGTAGGGTATAGAGTGTAGAGTGTAGGGTATAGAGTGTAGGGTATAGAGTGTAGGGTATAGAGTGTATGTTATAGAGTGTAGGGTATAGAGTGTAGAGTGTAGGGTATAGAGTTTAGAGTGTAGGGTATAGAGTGTAGGGTATAGAGTGTAAGGTATAGAGTGTAGGGTGTAGAGTGTAGGGTATAGATTGTAGGGTATAGAGTGTAGGGTATAGAGTGTACGGTATAGAGTGTAAGGTATGGAGTGTATGGTATAGAGTGTAGGGTATAGAGTGTAGGGTATAGAGTGTAGGGTATAAAGTGTAGAGTGTAGGGTATAGCGTGTAGAGTGTAGGGTATAGAGTGTAGGGTATAGAGTGTAGGGTATAGAGTGTAGGGTATAGAGTGTAGAGTGTAGGGTATAGAGTGTATGGTATAGAGTGTAGGGTATAGAGTTTAGGGTGTAGAGTGTTGGGTATAGAGTGTAGGGTATAGAGTGTAGGGTATAGAGTGTAGGGTATAGAGTGTAGGGAATAGAGTGTAGAGTGTAAGGTATAGAGTGTAGAGTGTAGGGTATAGAGTGTAGGGTATAGAGTGTAGGGTATAGAGTGTAGAGTGTAGGGTATAGAGTGTAGAGTGTAGGGTATAGAGTGTAGGGTATAGAGTGTAGGGTATAGAGTGTAGGGTAGAGTGTGTAGAGTGTAGGGTATAGAGTGTAGGGTATAGAGTGTAGGGTATAGAGTGTAGAGTGTAGGGATTAGAGTGTAGGGTATAGAGTGTAGGGTGTAGAGTGTAGGGTATAGAGTGTAGAGTGTAGTGTATAGAGTGTATGGTATAGAGTGTAGGGTGTAGAGTGTAGGGTATAGAGTGTAGGGTATAGAGTGTAGGGTATAGAGTGTAGGGAATAGAGTGTAGAGTGTAAGGTATAGAGTGTAGAGTGTAGGGTATAGAGTGTAGGGTATAGAGTGTAGAGTGAAGGGATTAGAGTGTAGGGTATAGAGTGTAGGGTGTAGAGTGTAGGGTATAGAGTGTAGAGTGTAGGGTATAGAGTTTATGGTATAGAGTGTAGGGTATAGAGTGTAGGGTGTAGAGTGTAGGGTATAGAGTGTAGGGTATAGAGTGTAGGGTATAGAGTGTAGGGTATAGAGTGTAGGGAATAGAGTGTAGAGTGTAAGGTATAGAGTGTAGAGTGTAGGGTATAGAGTGTAGGGTATAGACTGTAGGGTATAGAGTGTAGGGTATAGAGTGTAGGGTATAGATTGTAGAGTGTAGGCTATAGAGTGTAGGGTATAGAGTGTAGAGTGTAGGGTATAGAGTGTAGGGTATAGAGTGTAGGGTATAGAGTGTAGGGTATAGAGTGTAGAGTGTAGGGTATAGTGTGTAGGGTATAGAGTGCAGGGTGTAGAGTGTAGGGTATAGAGTGTAGGGTATAGAGTGTAGAGTGTAGGGTATAGAGTGTACGCAATAGAGTGTATGGTGTAGAGTGTATGGTATAGAGTGTAGGGTATAGATTGTAGAGTGTATGGTATAGAGTGTAGGGTATAGAGTGTAGGGTATAGAGTGTATGTTATAGAGTGTAGGGTATAGAGTGTAGGGTAGAGAGTGTAGAGTGTAGGGTATAGAGTGTAGGGTATAGAGTGTAGGGTATAGATTGTAGAGTGTAGGCTATAGAGTGTAGGGTATAGAGTGTAGAGTGTCGGGATTAGAGTGTAGGGTATAGAGTGTGGGATGTAGAGTGTAGGGTATAGAGTGTAGAGTGTAGGATATAGAGTGTATGGTATAGAGTGTAGGGTATAGAGTGTAGGGTGTAGAGTGTAGGGTATAGAGTGTAGGGAATAGAGTGTAGGGTATAGAGTGTAGGGTATAGAGTGTAGGGTGTAGAGTGTAGGGTATAGAGTGTATGGTATAGAGTGTAGGGTATAGAATGTATGGTATAGAGTGTAGAGTGTAGGATATAGCGTGTAGGGTATAGAGTGTAGAGTGTAGGGTATAGAGTGTAGGGTATAGAGTGTAGGGTATAGAGTGTAGAGTGTAGGGATTAGAGTGTAGGGTATAGAGTGTAGGGTATAGAGTGTAGAGTGTAGGGTAGAGAGTGTAGGATATAGAGTGTAGAGTGTAGGGTATAGAGTGTAGGGTATAGAGTGTAGGGTATAGAGTGTAGGGTATAGAGTGTAGAGTGTAGGGTATAGAGTGTAGGGTATAGAGTGTAGGGTATAGAGTGTAGAGTGTAGGGTATAGAGTGTAGGGTATAGAGTGTAGGGTATAGAGTGTAGGGCATAGAGTGTAGGGTATAGAGTGTAGGGTGTAGAGTGTAGGGTATAGAGTGTATGGTATAGAGTGTAGGGTATAGAGTGTAGGGTGTAGAGTGTAGGGTATAGAGTGTAGGGTATAGAGTGTAGGGTATAGAGTGTAGGGTATAGAGTGTAGGGAATAGAGTGTAGAGTGTAAGGTATAGAGTGTAGAGTGTAGGGTATAGAGTGTAGGGTATAGACTGTAGGGTATAGAGTGTAGGGTATAGAGTGTAGTGTATAGATTGTAGAGTGTAGGCTATAGAGTGTAGGGTATAGAGTGTAGAGTGTAGGGTATAGAGTGTAGGGTATAGAGTGTAGGGTATAGAGTGTAGGGTATAGAGTGTAGAGTGTAGGGTATAGTGTGTAGGGTATAGAGTGCAGGGTGTAGAGTGTAGGGTATAGAGTGTAGGGTATAGAGTGTAGAGTGTAGGGTATAGAGTGTACGCAATAGAGTGTATGGTGTAGAGTGTATGGTATAGAGTGTAGGGTATAGATTGTAGAGTGTATGGTATAGAGTGTAGGGTATAGAGTGTAGGGTGTAGAGTGTATGTTATAGAGTGTAGGGTATAGAGTGTAGGGTAGAGAGTGTAGAGTGTAGGGTATAGAGTGTAGGGTATAGAGTGTAGGGTATAGATTGTAGAGTGTAGGCTATAGAGTGTAGGGTATAGAGTGTAGAGTGTCGGGATTAGAGTGTAGGGTATAGAGTGTGGGATGTAGAGTGTAGGGTATAGAGTGTAGAGTGTAGGATATAGAGTGTATGGTATAGAGTGTAGGGTATAGAGTGTAGGGTGTAGAGTGTAGGGTATAGAGTGTAGGGAATAGAGTGTAGGGTATAGAGTGTAGGGTATAGAGTGTAGGGTGTAGAGTGTAGGGTATAGAGTGTATGGTATAGAGTGTAGGGTATAGAATGTATGGTATAGAGTGTAGAGTGTAGGATATAGAGTGTAGGGTATAGAGTGTAGAGTGTAGGGTATAGAGTGTAGGGTATAGAGTGTAGGGTATAGAGTGTAGAGTGTAGGGATTAGAGTGTAGGGTATAGAGTGTAGGGTATAGAGTGTAGAGTGTAGGGTAGAGAGTGTAGGATATAGAGTGTAGAGTGTAGGGTATAGAGTGTAGGGTATAGAGTGTAGGGTATAGAGTGTAGAGTGTAGGGTATAGAGTGTAGGGTATAGAGTGTAGGGTATAGAGTGTAGAGTGTAGGGTATAGAGTGTAGGGTATAGAGTGTAGGGTATAGAGTGTAGGGCATAGAGTGTAGGGTATAAAGTGTAGGGTGTAGAGTGTAGGGTATAGAGTGTAGGGTATAGAGTGTAGAGTGTAGGGTATAGAGTGTAGGGTATAGAGTGTAGGGTACAGAGTGTATAGTATAGAGTGTAGGGTATAGAGTGTAGGGTATAGAGTGTATGGTATAGAGTGTAGGGTATAGAGTGTATGTTATAGAGTGTAGGGTATAGAGTGTAGAGTGTAGGGTATAGAGTGTAGAGTGTAGAGTGTAGGGTATAGAGTGTAGGGTATAGAGTGTAGGGTATAGAGTGTAGAGTGTAGGGTATAGAGTGTAGGGTATAGAGTGTAGGGTATAGAGTGTAGGGCATAGAGTGTAGGGTATAGAGTGTAGGGTGTAGAGTGTAGGGTATAGAGTGCAGGGTATAGAGTGTAGAGTGTAGGGTATAGAGTGTAGGGTATAGAGTGTAGGGTATAGAGTGTAGGGTATAGAGTGTAGGGTATAGAGTGTAGAGTGTAGGGTATAGCGTGTAGAGTGTCGGGTATAGAGTGTAGGGTATAGAGTGTAGGGTATAGAGTGTAGGGTATAGAGTGTAGAGTGTAGGGTATAGAGTGTAGAGTGTAGGGTATAGAGTGTATGGTATAGAGTGTAGGGTATAGAGTGTAGGGTGTAGAGCGTTGGGTATAGAGTGTAGGGTATAGAGAGTAGGGTATAGAGTGTAGGGTATAGAGTGTAGGGAATAGAGTGTAGAGTGTAAGGTATAGAGTGTAGAGTGTAGGGTATAGAGTGTAGGGTATAGAGTGTAGAGTGTAGGGATTAGAGTGTAGGGTATAGAGTGTAGGGTATAGTGTGTAGGGTATAGAGTGTAGAGTGTAGGGTATAGAGTGTAGAGTGTAGGGTATAGAGTGTAGGGTATAGAGTGTAGAGTGTAGGGTATAGAGTGTAGGGTATAGAGTGTAGGGTATAGAGTGTAGAGTGTAGGGTATAGAGTGTAGGGTATAGAGTGTAGGGTATAGAGTGTAGGGCATAGAGTGTAGGGTATAGAGTGTAGGGTATAGAGTGTAGAGTGTAGGGTATAGAGTGTAGGGTATAGAGTGTAGGGTATAGAGTGTAGAGTGTAGGGCATAGAGTGTAGAGTGTAGAGTATAGAGTGTAGGGTATAGAGTGTAGGGTGTAGAGTGTAGGGCATAGAGTGTAGAGTGTAGGGTATAGAGTGTATGGTATAGAGTGTAGAGTATAGAGTGTAGGGTGTAGAGTGTAGGGTATAGAGTGTAGGGTATAGAGTGTAGGGTATAGAGTGTAGGGAATAGAGTGTTGAGTGTAAGGTACAGAGTGTAGAGTGTAGGGCATAGAGTGTAGAGTGTAGGGTATAGAGTGTAGGGTATAGAGTGTAGGGTATAGAGTGTAGGGTATACAGTGTAGGGTATAGAGTGTAGAGTGTAGGGTATAGAGTGTAGAGTGTAGGGTATAGAGTGTAGAGTGTAGGGCATAGAGTGTAGATTGTAGGGTATAGAGTGTAGGGTATAGAGTGTAGGGAATAGAGTGTAGGGTATAGAGTGTAGAGTGTAGGGTATAGAGTGTAGAGTGTAGGGTATAGAGTGTAGGGTATAGAGTGTAGGGTACAGAGTGTAGGGTATAGAGTGTAGGGTAGAGAGTGTAGAGTGTAGGGTATAGAGTGTAGGGTATAGAGTGTAGGATATAGAGTGTAGAGTGTAGGGATTAGAGAGTAGGGTATAGAGTGTAGGGTGTGGAGTGTAGGGTATAGAGTGTAGAGTGTAGGGTATAGAGTGTATGGTATAGAGTGTAGGGTATAGAGTGTAGGGTGTAGAGTGTAGGGTATAGAGTGTAGGGTATAGAGTGTAGGGTATAGAGTGTAGGGTATAGAGTGTAGGGAATAGAGTGTAGAGTGTAAGGTATAGAGTGTAGAGTGTAGGGTATAGAGTGTAAGGTATAGAGTGTAGAGTGTAGGGATTAGAGTGTAGGGTATAGAGTGTAGGGTGTAGAGTGTAGGGCATAGAGTGTAGGGTATAGAGTGTAGGGTATAGAGTGTAGGGAATAGAGTGTAGAGTGTAAGGTATAGAGTGTAGAGTGTAGGGTATAGAGTGTAGTGTATAGAGTGTGGAGTGTAGGGATTAGAGTGTAGGGTATAGAGTGTAGGGTATAGTGTGTAGGATATAGAGTGTAGAGTGTAGGGTATAAAGTGTAGAGTGTAGGGTATAGAGTGTAGGGTATAGAGTGTAGGGTATAGAGTGTAGGGCATAGAGTGTAGGGTATAGAGTGTAGGGTATAGAGTGTAGAGTGTAGGGTATAGAGTGTAGGGTATAGAGTGTAGGGTATAGAGTGTAGAGTGTAGGGTATAGAGTGTAGGGTATAGAGTGTAGGGTATAGAGTGTAGGGCATAGAGTGTAGGGTATAGAGTGTAGGGTATAGAGTGTAGGGTGTAGAGTGTAGGGTATAGATTTTAGGGTATAGAGTGTAGGGTATAGAGTGTAGAGTGTAGGGCATAGAGTGTAGAGTGTAGGGTATAGAGTGTAGAATATAGAGTGTAGGGTAGAGAGTGTAGGGTAGAGAGTGTAGAGTGTAGGGATTAGAGTGTAGGGTATAGAGTGTAGGGTGTAGAGTGTAGGGCATAGATTGTAGAGTGTAGGGTATAGAGTGTATGGTATAGAGTGTAGAGTATAGAGTGTAGGGTGTAGAGTGTAGGGTATAGAGTGTAGGGTATAGAGTGTAGGGTATAGAGTGTAGGGAATAGAGTGTTGAGTGTAAGGTACAGAGTGTAGAGTGTAGGGCATAGAGTGTAGAGTGTAGGGTATAGAGTGTAGGGTATAGAGTGCAGGGTATAGAGTGTAGGGTATACAGTGTAGGGTATAGAGTGTAGAGTGTAGGGTATAGAGTGTAGAGTGTAGGGTATAGAGTGTAGAGTGTAGGGCATAGAGTGTAGATTGTATGGTATAGAGTGTAGGGTATAGAGTGTAGGGTATAGAGTGTAGGGTATAGAGTGTAGAGTGTAGGGTATAGAGTGTAGAGTGTAGGGTATAGAGTGTAGGGTACAGAGTGTAAGGTATAGAGTGTAGGGTAGAGAGTGTAGAGTGTAGGGTATAGAGTGTAGGGTATAGAGTGTAGGGTATAGAGTGTAGAGTGTAGGGATTAGAGTGTAGGGTATGGAGTGTAGGGTGTGGAGTGTAGGGTATGGAGTGTAGAGTGTAGGGTATAGAGTGTATGGTATAGAGTGTAGAGTATAGAGTGTAGGGTGTAGAGTGTAGGGTATAGAGTGTAGGGTATAGAGTGTAGGGTATAGAGTGTAGGGTATAGAGTGTAGGGAATAGAGTGTAGAGTGTAAGGTATAGAGTGTAGAGTGTAGGGTATAGAGTGTAAGGTATAGAGTGTAGAGTGTAGGGATTAGAGTGTAGGGTATAGAGTGTAGGGTGTAGAGTGTAGGGTATAGAGTGTAGAGTATAGGGTATAGAGTGTATGGTGTAGAGTGTAGGGTATAGAGTGTAGGGTATAGAGTGTAGGGTATAGAGTGTAGGGTATAGAGTGTAGGGTATAGAGTGTAGGGTGTAGCGTGTATGTGATAGAGTGTAGGGTATAGAGTGTAGGGTATAGAGTTTAGAGTGTAGGGTATAGAGAGTAGGGTATAGAGTGTAAGGTATAGAGTGTAGGGTGTAGAGTGTAGGGTATAGAGTGTAGGGCATAGCGTGTAGGGTATAGAGTGTAGGGTATAGAGTGTAGGGTGTAGCGTGTATGTGATAGAGTGTAGGGTATAGAGTGTAGGGTATAGAGTTTAGAGTGTAGGGTATAGAGAGTAGGGTATAGAGTGTAAGGTATAGAGTGTAGGGTGTAGAGTGTAGGGTATAGAGTGTAGGGCATAGGGTGTAGGGTATAGAGTGTAGGGTATAGAGTGTAGAGTGTAGGGTATAGAGTGTATGGTATAGAGTGTAGGGTATAGAGTGTAGAGTGTAGGGTATAGAGTGTAGGGTATTGAGTGTAGGGTATAGAGTGTAGGGTATAGAGTGTAGGGTATAGAGTGTAGAGTGTAGGGTATAGAGTGTAGAGTGTAGGGTATAGAGTGTAGGGTATATAGTGTAGAGTGTAGGGTATAGAGTGTAGGGTATAGAGTGTAGGGTATAGAGTGTAGGGTATAGAGTGCAGGGTATAGAGTGTAGAGTGTAGGGTATAGAGTGTAGAGTATAGAGTGTAGAGTGTAGGGTATAGAGTGTAGGGTATAGAGTGTAGGGAGCAGAGTGTAGGGTATAGAGTGTAGGGTTCAGAGTGTAGGGTATAGAGTGTAGGGTATAGAGTGTAGGGCATAGAGTGTAGGGTATAGAGTGTAGGGCATAGAGTGTAGGGTATAGAGTGTAGGGTATAGAGTGTAGGGTGTAGAGTGTAGGGTATAGATTTTAGGGTATAGAGTGTAGGGTATAGAGTGTAGAGTGTAGGGCATAGAGTGTAGAGTGTAGGGTATAGAGTGTAGAATATAAAGTGTAGGGTAGAGAGTGTAGGGTAGAGAGTGTAGAGTGTAGGGATTAGAGTGTAGGGTATAGAGTGTAGGGTGTAGAGTGTAGGGCATAGAGTGTAGAGTGTAGGGTATAGAGTGTATGGTATAGAGTGTAGAGTATAGAGTGTAGGGTGTAGAGTGTAGGGTATAGAGTGTAGGGTATAGAGTGTAGGGTATAGAGTGTAGGGAATAGAGTGTTGAGTGTAAGGTACAGAGTGTAGAGTGTAGGGCATAGAGTGTAGAGTGTAGGGTATAGAGTGTAGGGTATAGAGTGCAGGGTATAGAGTGTAGGGTATACAGTGTAGGGTATAGAGTGTAGAGTGTAGGGTATAGAGTGTAGAGTGTAGGGTATAGAGTGTAGGGTATAGAGTGCAGGGTATAGAGTGTAGGGTATACAGTGTAGGGTATAGAGTGTAGAGTGTAGGGTATAGAGTGTAGAGTGTAGGGTATAGAGTTTAGAGTGTAGGGCATAGAGTGTAGATTGTAGGGTATAGAGTGTAGGGTATAGAGTGTAGGGTATAGAGTGTAGGGTATAGAGTGTAGAGTGTAGGGTATAGAGTGTAGAGTGTAGGGTATAGAGTGTAGGGTACAGAGTGTAAGGTATAGAGTGTAGGGTAAAGAGTGTAGAGTGTAGGGTATAGAGTGTAGGGTATAGAGTGTAGGGTATAGAGTGTAGAGTGTAGGGATTAGAGTGTAGGGTATAGAGTGTAGGGTGTGGAGTGTAGGGTATAGAGTGTAGAGTGTAGGGTATAGAGTGTATGGTATAGAGTGTAGGGTATAGAGTGTAGGGTGTAGAGTGTAGGGTATAGAGTGTAGGGTATAGAGTGTAGGGTATAGAGTGTAGGGAATAGAGTGTAGAGTGTAAGGTATAGAGTGTAGAGTGTAGGGTATAGAGTGTAAGGTATAGAGTGTAGAGTGTAGGGATTAGAGTGTAGGGTATAGAGTGTAGGGTGTAGAGTGTAGGGTATAGAGTGTAGAGTGTAGGGTATAGAGTGTATGGTATAGAGTGTAGGGTATAGAGTGTAGGGTGTAGAGTGTAGGGTATAGAGTGTAGGGTATAGAGTGTAGGGTATAGAGTGTAGGGTATAGAGTGTAGGGAATAGAGTGTGGAGTGTAAGGTATAGAGTGTAGAGTGTAGGGTATAGAGTGTAGGGTATAGACTGTAGGGTATAGAGTGTAGGGTATAGAGTGTAGGGTATAGATTGTAGCGTGTAGGCTATAGAGTGTAGGGTATACAGTGTAGAGTGTAGGCTATAGAGTGTAGGGTATAGAGTGTAGGGTATAGAGTGTAGGGTATAGAGTGTAGAGTGTAGGGTATAGTGTGTAGGGTATAGAGTGCAGGGTGTAGAGTGTAGGGTATAGAGTGTAGGGTATAGAGTGTAGAGTGTAGGGTATAGAGTGTATGCTATAGAGTGTATGGTGTAGAGTGTATGGTATAGAGTGTAGGGTATAGAGTGTTGAGTGTATGGTATAGAGTGTAGAGTGTAGAGTGTAGGGTATAGAGTGTATGTTATAGAGTGTAGGGTATAGAGTGTAGGGTAGAGAGTGTAGAGTGTAGGGTATAGAGTGTAGGGTATAGAGTGTAGGGTATAGAGTGTAGAGTGTAGGGATTAGAGTGTAGGGTATAGAGTGTAGTGTGTAGAGTGTAGGGTATAGAGTGTAGAGTGTAGGGTATAGAGTGTATGGTATAGAGTGTAGGGTATAGAGTGTAGGGTGTAGAGTGTAGGGTATAGAGTGTAGGGTATAGAGTGTAGGGTATAGAGTGTAAGGTATAGAGTGTAGGGAATAGAGTGTAGAGTGTAAAGTATAGAGTATAGAGTGTAGAGTGTAGGGTATAGAGTGTAGGGTATAGACTGTAGGGTATAGAGTGTAGGGTATAGATTGCAGGCTATAGAGTGTAGGGTATAGAGTGTAGGGTATAGAGTGTAGGGTATAGAGTGTAGGGTATAGAGTGTAGGGTATAGAGTGTAGAGTGTAGGGTATAGTGTGTAGGGTATAGAGTGCAGGGTGTAGAGTGTAGGGTATAGAGTGTAGGGTATAGAATGTAGAGTGTAGGGTATAGAGTGTATGCTACAGAGTGTATGGTGTAGAGTGTATGGTATAGAGTGTAGGGTATAGAGTGTAGAGTGTAGGGTATAGAGTGTAGGGTATAGAGTGTAGGGTATAGAGTGTATGTTATAGAGTGTAGGGTATAGAGTGTAGAGTGTAGGGTATAGAATGTAGAGTGTAGGGTATAGAGTGTAGGGTATAGAGTGTAGGGTATAGAGTGTAGGGTGTAGAGTGTAGGGTATAGAGTGTAGGGTATAGAGTGTAGAGTGTAGGGTATAGAGTTTAGAGTGTAGGGTATAGAGTGTAGGGTATAGAGTGTAAGGTATAGAGTGTAGGGTGTAGAGTGTAGGGTATAGAGTGTAGGGTATAGAGTGTAGGGTATAGAGTGTACGGTATAGAGTGTAGGGTACAGAGTGTAAAGTATAGAGTGTAGGGTATAGAGTGTAGGGTATAGAGTGTATGGTATAGAGTGTAGGGTATAGAGTGTATGTTATAGAGTGTAGGGTATAGAGTGTAGAGTGTAGGGTATAGAGTGTAGAGTGTAGAGTGTAGGGTATAGAGTGTAGAGTGTAGGGTATAGAGTGTAGAGTGTAGGGTATAGAGTTTAGAGTGTAGGGTATAGAGTGTAGGGTATAGAGTGTAAGGTGTAGAGTGTAGGGTATAGAGTGTAGGGTATAGAGTGTAGGGTATAGAGTGTAGGGTATAGAGTGTAGGGTATAGAGTGTAGAGTGTAGGGTATAGAGTTTAGAGTGTAGGGTATAGAGTGTAGGGTATAGAGTGTAAGGTATAGAGTGTAGGGTGTAGAGTGTAGGGTATAGAGTGTAGGGTATAGAGTGTAGGGTATAGAGTGTACGGTATAGAGTGTAGGGTATAGAGTGTATGGTATAGAGTGTAGGGTATAGAGTGTAGGGTATAGAGTGTATGGTATAGATTGTAGGGTATAGAGTGTAGGGTGTAGCGTGTATGTTATAGAGTGTAGGGTATAGAGTGTAGGGTATAGAGTTTAGAGTGTAGGGTATAGAGAGTAGGGTATAGAGTGTAAGGTATAGAGTGTAGGGTGTAGAGTGTAGGGTATAGAGTGTAGGGCATAGGGTGTAGGGTATAGAGTGTAGGGTATAGAGTGTAGAGTGTAGGGTATAGAGTGTAGGGTATAGAGTGTAGGGTATAGAGTGTAGAGTGTAGGGTATAGAGTGTAGGGTATTGAGTGTAGGGTATAGAGTGTAGGGTATAGAGTGTAGAGTGTAGGGTATAGAGTGTAGAGTGTAGGGTATAGAGTGTAGGGTATATAGTGTAGAGTGTAGGGTATAGAGTGTAGGGTATAGAGTGTAGGGTATAGAGTGTAGGGTATAGCGTGTAGAGTGTAGGGTATAGAGTGTAGAGTGTAGGGTATAGAGTGTAGGGTATAGAGTGTAGGGTATATAGTGTAGGGTATAGAGTGTAGAGTGTAGGGTATAGAGTGTAGCGTATAGAGTGTAGGGAGTAGAGTGTAGGGTATAGAGTGTAGGGTGTGGAGTGTAGGGTATAGAGTGTAGAGTGTAGGGTATAGAGTGTATGGTATAGAGTGTAGGGTATAGAGTGTAGGGTGTAGAGTGTAGGGTATAGAGTGTAGGGTATAGAGTGTAGGGTATAGAGTGTAGGGAATAGAGTGTAGAGTGTAAGGTATAGAGTGTAGAGTGTAGGGTATAGAGTGTAAGGTATAGAGTGTAGAGTGTAGGGATTAGAGTGTAGGGTATAGAGTGTAGGGTGTAGAGTGTAGGGTATAGAGTGTAGAGTGTAGGGTATAGAGTGTATGGTATAGAGTGTAGGGTATAGAGTGTAGGGTGTAGAGTGTAGGGTATAGAGTGTAGGGTATAGAGTGTAGGGTATAGAGTGTAGGGTATAGAGTGTAGGGAATAGAGTGTGGAGTGTAAGGTATAGAGTGTAGAGTGTAGGGTATAGAGTGTAGGGTATAGACTGTAGGGTATAGAGTGTAGGGTATAGAGTGTAGGGTATAGATTGTAGCGTGTAGGCTATAGAGTGTAGGGTATACAGTGTAGAGTGTAGGGTATAGAGTGTAGGGTATAGAGTGTAGGGTATAGAGTGTAGGGTATAGAGTGTAGAGTGTAGGGTATAGTGTGTAGGGTATAGAGTGCAGGGTGTAGAGTGTAGGGTATAGAGTGTAGGGTATAGAGTGTAGAGTGTAGGGTATAGAGTGTATGCTATAGAGTGTATGGTGTAGAGTGTATGGTATAGAGTGTAGGGTATAGAGTGTTGAGTGTATGGTATAGAGTGTAGAGTGTAGAGTGTAGGGTATAGAGTGTATGTTATAGAGTGTAGGGTATAGAGTGTAGGGTAGAGAGTGTAGAGTGTAGGGTATAGAGTGTAGGGTATAGAGTGTAGGGTATAGAGTGTAGAGTGTAGGGATTAGAGTGTAGGGTATAGAGTGTAGTGTGTAGAGTGTAGGGTATAGAGTGTAGAGTGTAGGGTATAGAGTGTATGGTATAGAGTGTAGGGTATAGAGTGTAGGGTGTAGAGTGTAGGGTATAGAGTGTAGGGTATAGAGTGTAGGGTATAGAGTGTAAGGTATAGAGTGTAGGGAATAGAGTGTAGAGTGTAAAGTATAGAGTGTAGAGTGTAGGGTATAGAGTGTAGGGTATAGACTGTAGGGTATAGAGTGTAGGGTATAGATTGTAGGCTATAGAGTGTAGGGTATAGAGTGTAGGGTATAGAGTGTAGGGTATAGAGTGTAGGGTATAGAGTGTAGGGTATAGAGAGTAGAGTGTAGGGTATAGTGTGTAGGGTATAGAGTGCAGGGTGTAGAGTGTAGGGTATAGAGTGTAGGGTATAGAATGTAGAGTGTAGGGTATAGAGTGTATGCTACAGAGTGTATGGTGTAGAGTGTATGGTATAGAGTGTAGGGTATAGAGTGTAGAGTGTAGGGTATAGAGTGTAGGGTAAAGAGTGTAGGGTATAGAGTGTATGTTATAGAGTGTAGGGTATAGAGTGTAGAGTGTAGGGTATAGAATGTAGAGTGTAGGGTATAGAGTGTAGGGTATAGAGTGTAGGGTATAGAGTGTAGGGTGTAGAGTGTAGGGTATAGAGTGTAGGGTATAGAGTGTAGAGTGCAGGGTATAGAGTTTAGAGTGTAGGGTATAGAGTGTAGGGTATAGAGTGTAAGGTATAGAGTGTAGGGTGTAGAGTGTAGGGTATAGAGTGTAGGGTATAGAGTGTAGGGTATAGAGTGTACGGTATAGAGTGTAGGGTACAGAGTGTATAGTATAGAGTGTAGGGTATAGAGTGTAGGGTATAGAGTGTATGGTATAGAGTGTAGGGTATAGAGTGTATGTTATAGAGTGTAGGGTATAGAGTGTAGAGTGTAGGGTATAGAGTGTAGAGTGTAGAGTGTAGGGTATAGAGTGTAGAGTGTAGGGTATAGAGTGTAGAGTGTAGGGTATAGAGTTTAGAGTGTAGGGTATAGAGTGTAGGGTATAGAGTGTAAGGTGTAGAGTGTAGGGTATAGAGTGTAGGGTATAGAGTGTAGGGTATAGAGTGTAGGGTATAGAGTGTAGGGTATAGAGTGTAGAGTGTAGGGTATAGAGTTTAGAGTGTAGGGTATAGAGTGTAGGGTATAGAGTGTAAGGTATAGAGTGTAGGGTGTAGAGTGTAGGGTATAGAGTGTAGGGTATAGAGTGTAGGGTATAGAGTGTACGGTATAGAGTGTAGGGTATAGAGTGTATGGTATAGAGTGTAGGGTATAGAGTGTAGGGTATAGAGTGTATGGTATAGATTGTAGGGTATAGAGTGTAGGGTGTAGCGTGTATGTTATAGAGTGTAGGGTATAGAGTGTAGGGTATAGAGTTTAGAGTGTAGGGTATAGAGAGTAGGGTATAGAGTGTAAGGTATAGAGTGTAGGGTGTAGAGTGTAGGGTATAGAGTGTAGGGCATAGGGTGTAGGGTATAGAGTGTAGGGTATAGAGTGTAGAGTGTAGGGTATAGAGTGTAGGGTATAGAGTGTAGGGTATAGAGTGTAGAGTGTAGGGTATAGAGTGTAGGGTATTGAGTGTAGGGTATAGAGTGTAGGGTATAGAGTGTAGAGTGTAGGGTATAGAGTGTAGAGTGTAGGGTATAGAGTGTAGGGTATATAGTGTAGAGTGTAGGGTATAGAGTGTAGGGTATAGAGTGTAGGGTATAGAGTGTAGGGTATAGCGTGTAGAGTGTAGGGTATAGAGTGTAGAGTGTAGGGTATAGAGTGTAGGGTATAGAGTGTAGGGTATAGAGTGTAGGGTATAGAGTGTAGAGTGTAGGGTATAGAGTGTAGGGTTCAGAGTGTAGGGTATAGAGTGTAGGGTATAGAGTGTATGGTATAGAGTGTAGGGTATAGAGTGTAGGGTATAGAGTGTAGGGTATAGAGTGTAGGGTAGAGAGTGTAGAGTGTAGGGTATAGAGTGTAGGGTATAGAGTGTAGGGTATAGAGTGTAGGGTGTAGAGTGTAGGGTATAGAGTGTAGGGTATAGAGTGTAGGGTATAGAGTGTAGGGAATAGAGTGTAGAGTGTAAGGTATAGAGTGTAGGGTATAGAGTGTACGGTATAGAGTGTAGGGTATAGAGTGTATGGTATAGAGTGTAGGGTATAGAGTGTAGAGTGTAGGGAATAGAGTGTAGGGATTAGAGTGTAGGGTATAGAGTGTAGGGTGTAGAGTGTAGGGTATAGAGTGTAGAGTGTAGGGTATAGAGTGTATGGTATAGAGTGTAGGGTATAGAGTGTAGGGTGTAGAGTGTAGGGTATAGAGTGTAGGGTATAGAGTGTAGGGTATAGAGTGTAGGGTATAGAGTGTAGGGAATAGAGTGTAGAGTGTAAGGTATAGAGTGTAGAGTGTAGGGTATAGAGTGTAGGGTATAGAGTGTAGAGTGTTGGGATTAGAGTGTAGGGTATAGAGTGTAGGGTGTAGAGTGTAGGGTATAGAATGTAGAGTGTAGGGTATAGAGTATATGGTATAGAGTGTAGGGTATAGAGTGTAGGGTGTAGAGTATAGGGTATAGAGTGTAGGGTATAGAGTGTAGGGTATAGAGTGTAGGGAATAGAGTGTAGAGTGTAAGGTTTAGAGTGTAGAGTGTAGGGTATAGAGTGTAGGGTATAGACTGTAGGGTATAGAGTGTAGGGTATAGAGTGTAGGGTATAGATTGTAGAGTGTAGGCTATAGAGTGTAGGGTATAGAGTGTAGAGTGTAGGGTATAGAGTGTAGGGTATAGTGTGTAGGGTATAGAGTGTAGAGTGTAGGGTATAGTGTGTAGGATAGAGTGTAGGGTATAGAGTGTAGGGTATAGAGTGTATGGTATAGAGTGTAGGGTATAGAGTGTAGGGTATAGAGTGTAGGGTATAGAGTGTAGGGTATAGAGTGTAGAGTGTAGGGTATAGAGTGTTGAGTGTAGGGTATAGAGTGTAGGGTATAGAGTGTAGGGTAGAGAGTGTAGAGTGTAGGGTATAGAGTGTAGGGGATAGAGTGTAGGGTATAGAGTGTAGAGTGTAGGGATTAGAGTGTAGGGTATAGAGTGTAGGGTGTAGAGTGTAGGGTATAGAGTGTAGAGTGTAGGGTATAGAGTGTATGGTATAGAGTGTAGGGTATAGAGTGTAGGGTGTAGAGTGTAGGGTATAGAGTGTAGGGTATAGAGTGTAGGGTATAGAGTGTAGGGTATAGAGTGTAGGGAATAGAGTGTAGAGTGTAAGGTATAGAGTGTAGGGTATAGAGTGTAGAGTGTTGGGATTAGAGTGTAGGGTATAGAGTGTAGGGTGTAGAGTGTAGGGTATAGAGTGTAGAGTGTAGGGTATAGAGTATATGGTATAGAGTGTAGGGTATAGAGTGTAGGGTGTAGAGTGTAGGGTATAGAGTGTAGGGTATAGAGTGTAGTGCATAAAGTGTAGAGTGTAGGGTATAGAGTGTAGGGTATAGAGTGTAGGGTATAGAGTGTAGAGTGTAGGGTATAGAGTGTAGGGTATAGAGTGTAGGGTATACAGTGTAGGGTATAGAGTGTAGGGTATAGAGTGTAGGGTATAGAGTGTAGGGTATAGAGTGTAGGGTATAGAGTGTAGAGTGTAGGGTATAGAGTTTAGAGTGTAGGGTATAGAGTGTAGGGTATAGAGTGTAAGGTATAGAGTGTAGGGTGTAGAGTGTAGGGTATAGAGTGTAGGGTATAGAGTGTAGGGTATAGAGTGTACGGTATAGAGTGTAGGGTATAGAGTGTATGGTATAGAGTGTAGGGTATAGAGTGTAGGGTATAGAGTGTGAGGTATAGAGTGTATGGTATAGATTGTAGGGTATAGAGTGTAGGGTATAGAGTGTAGGGTATAGAGTGTAGAGTGTAGGGTATAGAGTGTAGAGTGTAGGGTATAGATTGTATGGTATAGAGTGTAGGGTATAGAATGTAAGGTGTAGAGTGTTGGGTATAGAGTGTAGGGTATAGAGTGTAGGGTATAGAGTGTAGGGTATAGAGTGTAGGGTATAGAGTGTAGGGAATAGAGTGTAGAGTGTAAGGTATAGAGTGTAGAGTGTAGGGTATAGACTGTAGGGTATAGAGTGTAGAGTGTAGGGATTAGAGTGTAGGGTATAGAGTGTAGGGTATAGAGTGTAGGGTATAGAGTGTAAAGTGTAGGGTATAGAGTGTAGAGTGTAGGGTATAGAGTGTAGGGTATAGAGTGTAGGGTATAGAGTGTAGGGTAGAGTGTGTAGAGTGTAGGGTATAGAGTGTAGGGTATAGAGTGTAGGGTATAGAGTGTAGAGTGTAGGGATTAGAGTGTAGGGTATAGAGTGTAGGGTGTAGAGTGTAGGGTATAGAGTGTAGAGTGTAGGGTATAGAGTGTATGGTATAGAGTGTAGGGTATAGAGTGTAGGGTGTAGAGTGTAGGGTATAGAGTGTAGGGTATAGAGTGTAGGGTATAGAGTGTAGGGAATAGAGTGTAGAGTGTAAGGTATAGAGTGTAGGGTATAGAGTGTAGGGTATAGAGTGTAGAGTGAAGGGATTAGAGTGTAGGGTATAGAGTGTAGGGTGTAGAGTGTAGGGTATAGAGTGTAGAGTGTAGGGTATAGAGTGTATGGTACAGAGTGTAGGGTATAGAGTGTAGGGTGTAGAGTGTAGGGTATAGAGTGTAGGGTATAGAGTGTAGGGTATAGAGTGTAGGGTATAGAGTGTCGGGAATAGAGTGTAGAGTGTAAGGTATAGAGTGTAGAGTGTAGGGTATAGAGTGTAGGGTATAGACTGTAGGGTATAGAGTGTAGGGTATAGAGTGTAGGGTATAGATTGTAGAGTGTAGGCTATAGAGTGTAGGGTATAGAGTGTAGAGTGTAGGGTATAGAGTGTAGGGTATAGAGTGTAGGGTAGAGAGTGTAAGGTATAGAGTGTAGAGTGTAGGGTATAGTGTGTAGGGTATAGAGTGCAGGGTGTAGAGTGTAGGGTATAGAGTGTAGGGTATAGAGTGTAGAGTGTAGGGTATAGAGTGTATGCTATAGAGTGTATGGTGTAGAGTGTATGGTATAGAGTGTAGGGTATAGATTGTAGAGTGCATGGTATAGAGTGTAGGGTATAGAGTGTAGGGTATAGAGTGTATGTTATAGAGTGTAGGGTATAGAGTGTAGGGTAGAGATTGTAGAGTGTAGGGTATAGAGTGTAGGGTATAGAGTGTAGAGTGTCGGGATTAGAGTGTAGGGTATAGAGTGTAGGATGTAGAGTGTAGGGTATAGAGTGTAGAGTGTAGGGTATAGAGTGTATGGTATAGAGTGTAGGGTATAGAGTGTAGGGTGTAGAGTGTAGGGTATAGAGTGTAGGGTATAGAGTGTAGGGTATAGAGTGTAGGGTATAGAGTGTAGGGTGTAGAGTGTAGGGTATAGAGTGTATGGTATAGAGTGTAGGGTATAGAATGTATGGTATAGAGTGTAGAGTGTAGGATATAGAGTGTAGGGTATAGAGTGTAGAGTGTAGGGTATAGAGTGTAGGGTATAGAGTGTAGGGTATAGAGTGTAGAGTGTAGGGATTAGAGTGTAGGGTATAGAGTGTAGGGTATAGAGTGTAGAGTGTAAGGTAGAGAGTGTAGGATATAGAGTGTAGAGTGTAGGGTATAGAGTGTAGGGTATAGAGTGTAGGGTATAGAGTGTAGGGTATAGAGTGTAGAGTGTAGGGTATAGAGTGTAGGGTATAGAGTGTAGGGTATAGAGTGTAGGGTATAGAGTGTAGGGTGTAGAGTGTAGGGTATAGAGTGTAGGGTATAGAGTGTAGGGTATAGAGTGTAGGGTGTAGAGTGTATGGTATAGAGTGCAGGGTATAGAATGTATGGTATAGAGTGTAGAGTGTAGGATATAGAGTGTAGGGTATAGAGTGTAGAGTGTAGGGATTAGAGTGTAGGGTATAGAGTGTAGGGTATAAAGTGTAGAGTGTAGGGTAGAGAGTGTAGGATATAGAGTGTAGAGTGTAGGGTATAGAGTGTAGGGTATAGAGTGTAGGGTATAGAGTGTAGGGTTTAGAGTGTAGAGTGTAGGGTATAGAGTGTAGGGTATAGAGTGTATGGTATAGAGTGTAGGGTATAGAGTGTAGGGTGTAGAGTGTAGGGTATAGAGTGTAGGGTATAGAGTGTAGGGTATAGAGTGTAGGGTATAGAGTGTAGGGTGTAGAGTGTAGGGTATAGAGTGTATGGTATAGAGTGTAGGGTATAGAATGTATGGTATAGAGTGTAGAGTGTAGGATATAGAGTGTAGGGTATAGAGTGTAGAGCGTAGGGTATAGAGTGTAGGGTATAGAGTGTAGGGTATAGAGTGTAGAGTGTAGGGATTAGAGTGTAGGGTATAGAGTGTAGGGTATAGAGTGTAGAGTGTAGGGTAGATAGTGTAGGATATAGAGTGTAGAGTGTAGGGTATAGAGTGTAGGGTATAGAGTGTAGGGTATAGAGTGTAGGGTATAGAGTGTAGAGTGTAGGGCATAGAGTGTAGGGTATAGAGTGTAGGGTATAGAGTGTAGAGTGTAGGGTATAGAGTGTAGGGTATAGAGTGTAGGGTATAGAGTGTAGGGCATAGAGTGTAGGGTAAAGAGTGTAGGGTGTAGAGTGTAGGGTATAGAGTGTAGGGTATAGAGTGTAGAGTGTAGGGTATAGAGTGTAGGGTATAAAGTGTAGGGTATAGAGTGTAGGGTATAGAGTGTAGGGTATAGAGTGTAGAGTGTAGGGTATAGCGTGTAGAGTGTCGGGTATAGAGTGTAGGGTATAGAGTGTAGGGTATAGAGTGTAGGGTATAGAGTGTAGAGTGGAGGGTATAGAGTGTAGAGTGTAGGGTATAGAGTGTATGGTATAGAGTGTAGGGTATAGAGTGTAGGGTGTAGAGTGTTGGGTATAGAGTGTAGGGTATAGAGTGTAGGGTATAGAGTGTAGGGTATAGAGTGTAGGGAATAGAGTGTAGAGTGTAAGGTATAGAGTGTAGAGTGTAGGGTATAGAGTGTAGGGTATAGAGTGTAGAGTGTAGGGATTAGAGTGTAGGGTATAGAGTGTAGGGTATAGAGTGTAGTGTATAGAGTGTAGGGAATAGAGTGTGGAGTGTAAGGTATAGAGTGTAGAGTGTAGGGTATAGACTGTAGGGTATAGAGTGTAGGGTATAGAGTGTAGGGTATAGATTGTAGAGTATAGGCTATAGAGTGTAGGGTATAGAGTGTAGAGTGTAGGGTATAGAGTGTAGGGTATAGAGTGTAGGGTATAGAGTGTAGAGTGTAGGGTATAGTGTGTAGGGTATAGAGTGCAGGGTGTAGAGTGTAGGGTATAGAGTGTAGGGTATAGAGTGTAGAGTGTAGGGTATAGAGTGTATGCTATAGAGTGTATGGTGTAGAGTGTATGGTATAGAGTGTAGGGTATACAGTGTAGAGTGTATGGTATAGAGTGTAGGGTGTAGAGTGTAGGGTATAGAGTGTATGTTATAGAGTGTAGGGTATAGAGTGTAGGGTAGAGAGTGTAGAGTGTAGGGTATAGAGTGTAGGGTATAGAGTGTAGGGTATAGAGTGTAGAGTGTAGGGATTAGAGTGTAGGGTATAGAGTGTAGTGTGTAGAGTGTAGGGTATAGAGTGTAGAGTGTAGGGTATAGAGTGTATGGTATAGAGTGTAGGGTATAGAGTGTAGGGTGTAGAGTGTAGGGTATAGAGTGTAGGGTATAGAGTGTAGGGTATAGAGTGTAGGGTATAGAGTGTAGGGAATAGAGTGTAGAGTGTAAGGTATAGAGTGTAGAGTGTAGGGTATAGAGTGTAGGGTATAGACTGTAGGGTATAAAGTGTAGGGTATAGATTGTAGGCTATAGAGTGTAGGGTATAGAGTGTAGGGTATAGAGTGTAGGGTATAGAGTGTAGGGTATAGAGTGTAGAGTGTAGGGTATAGTGTGTAGGGTATAGAGTGCAGGGTGTAGAGTGTAGGGTATAGAGTGTAGGGTATAGAGTGTAGAGTGTAGGGTATAGAGTGTATGCTATAGAGTGTATGGTGTAGAGTGTATGGTATAGAGTGTAGGGTATAGAGTGTAGAGTGTAGGGTATAGAGTGTATGTTATAGAGTGTAGGGTATAGAGTGTAGAGTGTAGGGTATAGAGTTTAGAGTGTAGGGTATAGAGTGTAGGGTATAGAGTGTAAGGTATAGAGTGTAGGGTGTAGAGTGTAGGGTATAGATTGTAGGGTATAGAGTGTAGGGTATAGAGTGTACGGTATAGAGTGTAGGGTATGGAGTGTATGGTATAGAGTGTAGGGTATAGAGTGTAGGGTATAGAGTGTAGGGTATAAAGTGTAGAGTGTAGGGTATAGAGTGTAGAGTGTAGGGTATAGAGTGTATGGTATAGAGTGTAGGGTATAGAGTGTAGGGTGTAGAGTGTAGAGTGTAGGGTAGATAGTGTAGGATATAGAGTGTAGAGTGTAGGGTATAGAGTGTAGGGTATAGAGTGTAGGGTATAGAGTGTAGGGTATAGAGTGTAGAGTGTAGGGCATAGAGTGTAGGGTATAGAGTGTAGGGTATAGAGTGTAGAGTGTAGGGTAGATAGTGTAGGATATAGAGTGTAGAGTGTAGGGTATAGAGTGTAGGGTATAGAGTGTAGGGTATAGAGTGTAGGGTATAGAGTGTAGAGTGTAGGGCATAGAGTGTAGGGTATAGAGTGTAGGGTATAGAGTGTAGAGTGTAGGGTATAGAGTGTAGGGTATAGAGTGTAGGGTATAGAGTGTAGGGCATAGAGTGTAGGGTAAAGAGTGTAGGGTGTAGAGTGTAGGGTATAGAGTGTAGGGTATAGAGTGTAGAGTGTAGGGTATAGAGTGTAGGGTATAAAGTGTAGGGTATAGAGTGTAGGGTATAGAGTGTAGGGTATAGAGTGTAGAGTGTAGGGTATAGCGTGTAGAGTGTCGGGTATAGAGTGTAGGGTATAGAGTGTAGGGTATAGAGTGTAGGGTATAGAGTGTAGAGTGGAGGGTATAGAGTGTAGAGTGTAGGGTATAGAGTGTATGGTATAGAGTGTAGGGTATAGAGTGTAGGGTGTAGAGTGTTGGGTATAGAGTGTAGGGTATAGAGTGTAGGGTATAGAGTGTAGGGTATAGAGTGTAGGGAATAGAGTGTAGAGTGTAAGGAATAGAGTGTAGAGTGTAGGGTATAGAGTGTAGGGTATAGAGTGTAGAGTGTAGGGATTAGAGTGTAGGGTATAGAGTGTAGGGTATAGAGTGTAGTGTATAGAGTGTAGGGAATAGAGTGTGGAGTGTAAGGTATAGAGTGTAGAGTGTAGGGTATAGACTGTAGGGTATAGAGTGTAGGGTATAGAGTGTAGGGTATAGATTGTAGAGTATAGGCTATAGAGTGTAGGGTATAGAGTGTAGAGTGTAGGGTATAGAGTGTAGGGTATAGAGTGTAGGGTATAGAGTGTAGAGTGTAGGGTATAGTGTGTAGGGTATAGAGTGCAGGGTGTAGAGTGTAGGGTATAGAGTGTAGGGTATAGAGTGTAGAGTGTAGGGTATAGAGTGTATGCTATAGAGTGTATGGTGTAGAGTGTATGGTATAGAGTGTAGGGTATACAGTGTAGAGTGTATGGTATAGAGTGTAGGGTGTAGAGTGTAGGGTATAGAGTGTATGTTATAGAGTGTAGGGTATAGAGTGTAGGGTAGAGAGTGTAGAGTGTAGGGTATAGAGTGTAGGGTATAGAGTGTAGGGTATAGAGTGTAGAGTGTAGGGATTAGAGTGTAGGGTATAGAGTGTAGTGTGTAGAGTGTAGGGTATAGAGTGTAGAGTGTAGGGTATAGAGTGTATGGTATAGAGTGTAGGGTATAGAGTGTAGGGTGTAGAGTGTAGGGTATAGAGTGTAGGGTATAGAGTGTAGGGTATAGAGTGTAGGGAATAGAGTGTAGAGTGTAAGGTGTAGAGTGTAGAGTTTAGGGTATAGAGTGTAGGGTATAGAGTGTAGAGTGTAGGGATTAGAGTGTAGGGTATAGAGTGTAGGGTGTAGAGTGTAGGGTATAGAGTGTAGAGTGTAGGGTATAGAGTGTATGGTATAGAGTGTAGGGTATAGAGTGTAGGGTGTAGAGTGTATGGTATAGAGTGTAGGGTATAGAGTGTAGGGTATAGAGTGTAGGGTATAGAGTGTAGGGTGTAGAGTGTAGGGTATAGAGTGTATGGTATAGAGTGTAGGGTATAGAATGTATGGTATAGAGTGTAGGATATAGAGTGTAGGGTATAGAGTGTAGAGCGTGGGGTATAGAGTGTAGGGTATAGAGTGTAGGGTATAGAGTGTAGAGTGTAGGGATTAGAGTGTAGGGTATAGAGTGTAGGGTATAGAGTGTAGAGTGTAGGGATTAGAGTGTAGGGTATAGAGTGTAAGGTATAGAGTGTAGGGTGTAGAGTGTAGGGTATAGAGTGTAGGGTATAGAGTGTAGGGTATAGAGTGTACGGTATAGAGTGTAGGGTATAGAGTGTATGGTATAGAGTGTAGGGTATAGAGTGTAGGGTATAGAGTGTGAGGTATAGAGTGTATGGTATAGATTGTAGGGTATAGAGTGTAGGGTATAGAGTGTAGGGTATAGAGTGTAGAGTGTAGGGTATAGAGTGTAGAGTGTAGGGTATAGATTGTATGGTATAGAGTGTAGGGTATAGAATGTAAGGTGTAGAGTGTTGGGTATAGAGTGTAGGGTATAGAGTGTAGGGTATAGAGTGTAGGGTATAGAGTGTAGGGTATAGAGTGTAGGGAATAGAGTGTAGAGTGTAAGGTATAGAGTGTAGAGTGTAGGGTATAGACTGTAGGGTATAGAGTGTAGAGTGTAGGGATTAGAGTGTAGGGTATAGAGTGTAGGGTATAGAGTGTAGGGTATAGAGTGTAAAGTGTAGGGTATAGAGTGTAGAGTGTAGGGTATAGAGTGTAGGGTATAGAGTGTAGGGTATAGAGTGTAGGGTAGAGTGTGTAGAGTGTAGGGTATAGAGTGTATTGTATAGAGTGTAGGGTATAGAGTGTAGAGTGTAGGGATTAGAGTGTAGGGTATAGAGTGTAGGGTGTAGAGTGTAGGGTATAGAGTGTAGAGTGTAGGGTATAGAGTGTATGGTATAGAGTGTAGGGTATAGAGTGTAGGGTGTAGAGTGTAGGGTATAGAGTGTAGGGTATAGAGTGTAGGGTATAGAGTGTAGGGAATAGAGTGTAGAGTGTAAGGTATAGAGTGTAGGGTATAGAGTGTAGGGTATAGAGTGTAGAGTGAAGGGATTAGAGTGTAGGGTATAGAGTGTAGGGTGTAGAGTGTAGGGTATAGAGTGTAGAGTGTAGGGTATAGAGTGTATGGTACAGAGTGTAGGGTATAGAGTGTAGGGTGTAGAGTGTAGGGTATAGAGTGTAGGGTATAGAGTGTAGGGTATAGAGTGTAGGGTATAGAGTGTCGGGAATAGAGTGTAGAGTGTAAGGTATAGAGTGTAGAGTGTAGGGTATAGAGTGTAGGGTATAGACTGTAGGGTATAGAGTGTAGGGTATAGAGTGTAGGGTATAGATTGTAGAGTGTAGGCTATAGAGTGTAGGGTATAGAGTGTAGAGTGTAGGGTATAGAGTGTAGGGTATAGAGTGTAGGGTAGAGAGTGTAAGGTATAGAGTGTAGAGTGTAGGGTATAGTGTGTAGGGTATAGAGTGCAGGGTGTAGAGTGTAGGGTATAGAGTGTAGGGTATAGAGTGTAGAGTGTAGGGTATAGAGTGTATGCTATAGAGTGTATGGTGTAGAGTGTATGGTATAGAGTGTAGGGTATAGATTGTAGAGTGCATGGTATAGAGTGTAGGGTATAGAGTGTATGTTATAGAGTGTAGGGTATAGAGTGTAGGGTAGAGATTGTAGAGTGTAGGGTATAGAGTGTAGGGTATAGAGTGTAGAGTGTCGGGATTAGAGTGTAGGGTATAGAGTGTAGGATGTAGAGTGTAGGGTATAGAGTGTAGAGTGTAGGGTATAGAGTGTATGGTATAGAGTGTAGGGTATAGAGTGTAGGGTGTAGAGTGTAGGGTATAGAGTGTAGGGTATAGAGTGTAGGGTATAGAGTGTAGGGTGTAGAGTGTAGGGTATAGAGTGTATGGTATAGAGTGTAGGGTATAGAATGTATGGTATAGAGTGTAGAGTGTAGGATATAGAGTGTAGGGTATAGAGTGTAGAGTGTAGGGTATAGAGTGTAGGGTATAGAGTGTAGGGTATAGAGTGTAGAGTGTAGGGATTAGAGTGTAGGGTATAGAGTGTAGGGTATAGAGTGTAGAGTGTAGGGTAGAGAGTGTAGGATATAGAGTGTAGAGTGTAGGGTATAGAGTGTAGGGTATAGAGTGTAGGGTATAGAGTGTAGGGTATAGAGTGTAGAGTGTAGGGTATAGAGTGTAGGGTATAGAGTGTAGGGTATAGAGTGTAGGGTATAGAGTGTAGGGTGTAGAGTGTAGGGTATAGAGTGTAGGGTATAGAGTGTAGGGTATAGAGTGTAGGGTGTAGAGTGTATGGTATAGAGTGCAGGGTATAGAATGTATGGTATAGAGTGTAGAGTGTAGGATATAGAGTGTAGGGTATAGAGTGTAGAGTGTAGGGATTAGAGTGTAGGGTATAGAGTGTAGGGTATAAAGTGTAGAGTGTAGGGTAGAGAGTGTAGGATATAGAGTGTAGAGTGTAGGGTATAGAGTGTAGGGTATAGAGTGTAGGGTATAGAGTGTAGGGTTTAGAGTGTAGAGTGTAGGGTATAGAGTGTAGGGTATAGAGTGTATGGTATAGAGTGTAGGGTATAGAGTGTAGGGTGTAGAGTGTAGGGTATAGAGTGTAGGGTATAGAGTGTAGGGTATAGAGTGTAGGGTATAGAGTGTAGGGTGTAGAGTGTAGGGTATAGAGTGTATGGTATAGAGTGTAGGGTATAGAATGTATGGTATAGAGTGTAGAGTGTAGGATATAGAGTGTAGGGTATAGAGTGTAGAGCGTAGGGTATAGAGTGTAGGGTATAGAGTGTAGGGTATAGAGTGTAGAGTGTAGGGATTAGAGTGTAGGGTATAGAGTGTAGGGTATAGAGTGTAGAGTGTAGGGTAGATAGTGTAGGATATAGAGTGTAGAGTGTAGGGTATAGAGTGTAGGGTATAGAGTGTAGGGTATAGAGTGTAGGGTATAGAGTGTAGAGTGTAGGGCATAGAGTGTAGGGTATAGAGTGTAGGGTATAGAGTGTAGAGTGTAGGGTATAGAGTGTAGGGTATAGAGTGTAGGGTATAGAGTGTAGGGCATAGAGTGTAGGGTAAAGAGTGTAGGGTGTAGAGTGTAGGGTATAGAGTGTAGGGTATAGAGTGTAGAGTGTAGGGTATAGAGTGTAGGGTATAAAGTGTAGGGTATAGAGTGTAGGGTATAGAGTGTAGGGTATAGAGTGTAGAGTGTAGGGTATAGCGTGTAGAGTGTCGGGTATAGAGTGTAGGGTATAGAGTGTAGGGTATAGAGTGTAGGGTATAGAGTGTAGAGTGGAGGGTATAGAGTGTAGAGTGTAGGGTATAGAGTGTATGGTATAGAGTGTAGGGTATAGAGTGTAGGGTGTAGAGTGTTGGGTATAGAGTGTAGGGTATAGAGTGTAGGGTATAGAGTGTAGGGTATAGAGTGTAGGGAATAGAGTGTAGAGTGTAAGGTATAGAGTGTAGAGTGTAGGGTATAGAGTGTAGGGTATAGAGTGTAGAGTGTAGGGATTAGAGTGTAGGGTATAGAGTGTAGGGTATAGAGTGTAGTGTATAGAGTGTAGGGAATAGAGTGTGGAGTGTAAGGTATAGAGTGTAGAGTGTAGGGTATAGACTGTAGGGTATAGAGTGTAGGGTATAGAGTGTAGGGTATAGATTGTAGAGTATAGGCTATAGAGTGTAGGGTATAGAGTGTAGAGTGTAGGGTATAGAGTGTAGGGTATAGAGTGTAGGGTATAGAGTGTAGAGTGTAGGGTATAGTGTGTAGGGTATAGAGTGCAGGGTGTAGAGTGTAGGGTATAGAGTGTAGGGTATAGAGTGTAGAGTGTAGGGTATAGAGTGTATGCTATAGAGTGTATGGTGTAGAGTGTATGGTATAGAGTGTAGGGTATACAGTGTAGAGTGTATGGTATAGAGTGTAGGGTGTAGAGTGTAGGGTATAGAGTGTATGTTATAGAGTGTAGGGTATAGAGTGTAGGGTAGAGAGTGTAGAGTGTAGGGTATAGAGTGTAGGGTATAGAGTGTAGGGTATAGAGTGTAGAGTGTAGGGATTAGAGTGTAGGGTATAGAGTGTAGTGTGTAGAGTGTAGGGTATAGAGTGTAGAGTGTAGGGTATAGAGTGTATGGTATAGAGTGTAGGGTATAGAGTGTAGGGTGTAGAGTGTAGGGTATAGAGTGTAGGGTATAGAGTGTAGGGTATAGAGTGTAGGGAATAGAGTGTAGAGTGTAAGGTATAGAGTGTAGAGTTTAGGGTATAGAGTGTAGGGTATAGAGTGTAGAGTGTAGGGATTAGAGTGTAGGGTATAGAGTGTAGAGTGTAGAGTGTAGGGTATAGAGTGTAGAGTGTAGGGTATAGAGTGTATGGTATAGAGTGTAGGGTATAGAGTGTAGGGTGTAGAGTGTAGGGTATAGAGTGTAGGGTATAGAGTGTAGGGTATAGAGTGTAGGGTATAGAGTGTAGGGAATAGAGTGTAGAGTGTAAGGTATAGAGTGTAGAGTGTAGGGTATAGAGTGTAGGGTATAGACTGTAGGGTATAAAGTGTAGGGTATAGATTGTAGGCTATAGAGTGTAGGGTATAGAGTGTAGGGTATAGAGTGTAGGGTATAGAGTGTAGGGTATAGAGTGTAGAGTGTAGGGTATAGTGTGTAGGGTATAGAGTGCAGGGTGTAGAGTGTAGGGTATAGAGTGTAGGGTATAGAGTGTAGAGTGTAGGGTATAGAGTGTATGCTATAGAGTGTATGGTGTAGAGTGTATGGTATAGAGTGTAGGGTATAGAGTGTAGAGTGTAGGGTATAGAGTGTATGTTATAGAGTGTAGGGTATAGAGTGTAGAGTGTAGGGTATAGAGTTTAGAGTGTAGGGTATAGAGTGTAGGGTATAGAGTGTAAGGTATAGAGTGTAGGGTGTAGAGTGTAGGGTATAGATTGTAGGGTATAGAGTGTAGGGTATAGAGTGTACGGTATAGAGTGTAGGGTATGGAGTGTATGGTATAGAGTGTAGGGTATAGAGTGTAGGGTATAGAGTGTAGGGTATAAAGTGTAGAGTGTAGGGTATAGAGTGTAGAGTGTAGGGTATAGAGTGTATGGTATAGAGTGTAGGGTATAGAGTGTAGGGTGTAGAGTGTAGAGTGTAGGGTAGATAGTGTAGGATATAGAGTGTAGAGTGTAGGGTATAGAGTGTAGGGTATAGAGTGTAGGGTATAGAGTGTAGGGTATAGAGTGTAGAGTGTAGGGCATAGAGTGTAGGGTATAGAGTGTAGGGTATAGAGTGTAGAGTGTAGGGTAGATAGTGTAGGATATAGAGTGTAGAGTGTAGGGTATAGAGTGTAGGGTATAGAGTGTAGGGTATAGAGTGTAGGGTATAGAGTGTAGAGTGTAGGGCATAGAGTGTAGGGTATAGAGTGTAGGGTATAGAGTGTAGAGTGTAGGGTATAGAGTGTAGGGTATAGAGTGTAGGGTATAGAGTGTAGGGCATAGAGTGTAGGGTAAAGAGTGTAGGGTGTAGAGTGTAGGGTATAGAGTGTAGGGTATAGAGTGTAGAGTGTAGGGTATAGAGTGTAGGGTATAAAGTGTAGGGTATAGAGTGTAGGGTATAGAGTGTAGGGTATAGAGTGTAGAGTGTAGGGTATAGCGTGTAGAGTGTCGGGTATAGAGTGTAGGGTATAGAGTGTAGGGTATAGAGTGTAGGGTATAGAGTGTAGAGTGGAGGGTATAGAGTGTAGAGTGTAGGGTATAGAGTGTATGGTATAGAGTGTAGGGTATAGAGTGTAGGGTGTAGAGTGTTGGGTATAGAGTGTAGGGTATAGAGTGTAGGGTATAGAGTGTAGGGTATAGAGTGTAGGGAATAGAGTGTAGAGTGTAAGGAATAGAGTGTAGAGTGTAGGGTATAGAGTGTAGGGTATAGAGTGTAGAGTGTAGGGATTAGAGTGTAGGGTATAGAGTGTAGGGTATAGAGTGTAGTGTATAGAGTGTAGGGAATAGAGTGTGGAGTGTAAGGTATAGAGTGTAGAGTGTAGGGTATAGACTGTAGGGTATAGAGTGTAGGGTATAGAGTGTAGGGTATAGATTGTAGAGTATAGGCTATAGAGTGTAGGGTATAGAGTGTAGAGTGTAGGGTATAGAGTGTAGGGTATAGAGTGTAGGGTATAGAGTGTAGAGTGTAGGGTATAGTGTGTAGGGTATAGAGTGCAGGGTGTAGAGTGTAGGGTATAGAGTGTAGGGTATAGAGTGTAGAGTGTAGGGTATAGAGTGTATGCTATAGAGTGTATGGTGTAGAGTGTATGGTATAGAGTGTAGGGTATACAGTGTAGAGTGTATGGTATAGAGTGTAGGGTGTAGAGTGTAGGGTATAGAGTGTATGTTATAGAGTGTAGGGTATAGAGTGTAGGGTAGAGAGTGTAGAGTGTAGGGTATAGAGTGTAGGGTATAGAGTGTAGGGTATAGAGTGTAGAGTGTAGGGATTAGAGTGTAGGGTATAGAGTGTAGTGTGTAGAGTGTAGGGTATAGAGTGTAGAGTGTAGGGTATAGAGTGTATGGTATAGAGTGTAGGGTATAGAGTGTAGGGTGTAGAGTGTAGGGTATAGAGTGTAGGGTATAGAGTGTAGGGTATAGAGTGTAGGGAATAGAGTGTAGAGTGTAAGGTGTAGAGTGTAGAGTTTAGGGTATAGAGTGTAGGGTATAGAGTGTAGAGTGTAGGGATTAGAGTGTAGGGTATAGAGTGTAGGGTGTAGAGTGTAGGGTATAGAGTGTAGAGTGTAGGGTATAGAGTGTATGGTATAGAGTGTAGGGTATAGAGTGTAGGGTGTAGAGTGTATGGTATAGAGTGTAGGGTATAGAGTGTAGGGTATAGAGTGTAGGGTATAGAGTGTAGGGTGTAGAGTGTAGGGTATAGAGTGTATGGTATAGAGTGTAGGGTATAGAATGTATGGTATAGAGTGTAGGATATAGAGTGTAGGGTATAGAGTGTAGAGCGTGCGGTATAGAGTGTAGGGTATAGAGTGTAGGGTATAGAGTGTAGAGTGTAGGGATTAGAGTGTAGGGTATAGAGTGTAGGGTATAGAGTGTAGAGTGTAGGGTAGATAGTGTAGGATATAGAGTGTAGAGTGTAGGGTATAGAGTGTAGGGTATAGAGTGTAGGGTATAGAGTGTAGGGTATAGAGTGTAGAGTGTAGGGCATAGAGTGTAGGGTATAGAGTGTAGGGTATAGAGTGTAGAGTGTAGGGTATAGAGTGTAGGGTATAGAGTGTAGGGTATAGAGTGTAGGGCATAGAGTGTAGGGTAAAGAGTGTAGGGTGTAGAGTGTAGGGTATAGAGTGTAGGGTATAGAGTGTAGAGTGTAGGGTATAGAGTGTAGGGTATAAAGTGTAGGGTATAGAGTGTAGGGTATAGAGTGTAGGGTATAGAGTGTAGAGTGTAGGGTTTAGCGTGTAGAGTGTCGGGTATAGAGTGTAGGGTATAGAGTGTAGGGTATAGAATGTAGGGTATAGAGTGTAGAGTGGAGGGTATAGAGTGTAGAGTGTAGGGTATAGAGTGTATGGTATAGAGTGTAGGGTATAGAGTGTAGGGTGTAGAGTGTTGGGTATAGAGTGTAGGGTATAGAGTGTAGGGTATAGAGTGTAGGGTATAGAGTGTAGGGAATAGAGTGTAGAGTGTAAGGTATAGAGTGTAGAGTGTAGGGTATAGAGTGTAGGGTATAGAGTGTAGAGTGTAGGGATTAGAGTGTAGGGTATAGAGTGTAGGGTATAGAGTGTAGTGTATAGAGTGTAGGGAATAGAGTGTGGAGTGTAAGGTATAGAGTGTAGAGTGTAGGGTATAGACTGTAGGGTATAGAGTGTAGGGTATAGAGTGTAGGGTATAGATTGTAGAGTATAGGCTATAGAGTGTAGGGTATAGAGTGTAGAGTGTAGGGTATAGAGTGTAGGGTATAGAGTGTAGGGTATAGAGTGTAGAGTGTAGGGTATAGTGTGTAGGGTATAGAGTGCAGGGTGTAGAGTGTAGGGTATAGAGTGTAGGGTATAGAGTGTAGAGTGTAGGGTATAGAGTGTATGCTATAGAGTGTATGGTGTAGAGTGTATGGTATAGAGTGTAGGGTATACAGTGTAGAGTGTATGGTATAGAGTGTAGGGTGTAGAGTGTAGGGTATAGAGTGTATGTTATAGAGTGTGGGGTATAGAGTGTAGGGTAGAGAGTGTAGAGTGTAGGGTATAGAGTGTAGGGTATAGAGTGTAGGGTATAGAGTGTAGAGTGTAGGGATTAGAGTGTAGGGTATAGAGTGTAGTGTGTAGAGTGTAGGGTATAGAGTGTAGAGTTTAGGGTATAGAGTGTATGGTATAGAGTGTAGGGTATAGAGTGTAGGGTGTAGAGTGTAGGGTATAGAGTGTAGGGTATAGAGTGTAGGGTATAGAGTGTAGGGAATAGAGTGTAGAGTGTAAGGTATAGAGTGTAGAGTTTAGGGTATAGAGTGTAGGGTATAGAGTGTAGAGTGTAGGGATTAGAGTGTAGGGTATAGAGTGTAGAGTGTAGAGTGTAGGGTATAGAGTGTAGAGTGTAGGGTATAGAGTGTATGGTATAGAGTGTAGGGTATAGAGTGTAGGGTGTAGAGTGTAGGGTATAGAGTGTAGGGTATAGAGTGTAGGGTATAGAGTGTAGGGTATAGAGTGTAGGGAATAGAGTGTAGAGTGTAAGGTATAGAGTGTAGAGTGTAGGGTATAGAGTGTAGGGTATAGACTGTAGGGTATAAAGTGTAGGGTATAGATTGTAGGCTATAGAGTGTAGGGTATAGAGTGTAGGGTATAGAGTGTAGGGTATAGAGTGTAGGGTATAGAGTGTAGGGTATAGAGTGTAGAGTGTAGGGTATAGTGTGTAGGGTATAGAGTGCAGGGTGTAGAGTGTAGGGTATAGAGTGTAGGGTATAGAGTGTAGAGTGTAGGGTATAGAGTGTATGCTATAGAGTGTATGGTGTAGAGTGTATGGTATAGAGTGTAGGGTATAGAGTGTAGAGTGTAGGGTATAGAGTGTATGTTATAGAGTGTAGGGTATAGAGTGTAGAGTGTAGGGTATAGAGTTTAGAGTGTAGGGTATAGAGTGTAGGGTATAGAGTGTAAGGTATAGAGTGTAGGGTGTAGAGTGTAGGGTATAGATTGTAGGGTATAGAGTGTAGGGTATAGAGTGTACGGTATAGAGTGTAGGGTATGGAGTGTATGGTATAGAGTGTAGGGTATAGAGTGTAGGGTATAGAGTGTAGGGTATAAAGTGTAGAGTGTAGGGTATAGAGTGTAGAGTGTAGGGTATAGAGTGTATGGTATAGAGTGTAGGGTATAGAGTGTAGGGTGTAGAGTGTAGAGTGTAGGGTAGATAGTGTAGGATATAGAGTGTAGAGTGTAGGGTATAGAGTGTAGGGTATAGAGTGTAGGGTATAGAGTGTAGGGTATAGAGTGTAGAGTGTAGGGCATAGAGTGTAGGGTATAGAGTGTAGGGTATAGAGTGTAGAGTGTAGGGTAGATAGTGTAGGATATAGAGTGTAGAGTGTAGGGTATAGAGTGTAGGGTATAGAGTGTAGGGTATAGAGTGTAGGGTATAGAGTGTAGAGTGTAGGGCATAGAGTGTAGGGTATAGAGTGTAGGGTATAGAGTGTAGAGTGTAGGGTATAGAGTGTAGGGTATAGAGTGTAGGGTATAGAGTGTAGGGCATAGAGTGTAGGGTAAAGAGTGTAGGGTGTAGAGTGTAGGGTATAGAGTGTAGGGTATAGAGTGTAGAGTGTAGGGTATAGAGTGTAGGGTATAAAGTGTAGGGTATAGAGTGTAGGGTATAGAGTGTAGGGTATAGAGTGTAGAGTGTAGGGTATAGCGTGTAGAGTGTCGGGTATAGAGTGTAGGGTATAGAGTGTAGGGTATAGAGTGTAGGGTATAGAGTGTAGAGTGGAGGGTATAGAGTGTAGAGTGTAGGGTATAGAGTGTATGGTATAGAGTGTAGGGTATAGAGTGTAGGGTGTAGAGTGTTGGGTATAGAGTGTAGGGTATAGAGTGTAGGGTATAGAGTGTAGGGTATAGAGTGTAGGGAATAGAGTGTAGAGTGTAAGGAATAGAGTGTAGAGTGTAGGGTATAGAGTGTAGGGTATAGAGTGTAGAGTGTAGGGATTAGAGTGTAGGGTATAGAGTGTAGGGTATAGAGTGTAGTGTATAGAGTGTAGGGAATAGAGTGTGGAGTGTAAGGTATAGAGTGTAGAGTGTAGGGTATAGACTGTAGGGTATAGAGTGTAGGGTATAGAGTGTAGGGTATAGATTGTAGAGTATAGGCTATAGAGTGTAGGGTATAGAGTGTAGAGTGTAGGGTATAGAGTGTAGGGTATAGAGTGTAGGGTATAGAGTGTAGAGTGTAGGGTATAGTGTGTAGGGTATAGAGTGCAGGGTGTAGAGTGTAGGGTATAGAGTGTAGGGTATAGAGTGTAGAGTGTAGGGTATAGAGTGTATGCTATAGAGTGTATGGTGTAGAGTGTATGGTATAGAGTGTAGGGTATACAGTGTAGAGTGTATGGTATAGAGTGTAGGGTGTAGAGTGTAGGGTATAGAGTGTATGTTATAGAGTGTAGGGTATAGAGTGTAGGGTAGAGAGTGTAGAGTGTAGGGTATAGAGTGTAGGGTATAGAGTGTAGGGTATAGAGTGTAGAGTGTAGGGATTAGAGTGTAGGGTATAGAGTGTAGTGTGTAGAGTGTAGGGTATAGAGTGTAGAGTGTAGGGTATAGAGTGTATGGTATAGAGTGTAGGGTATAGAGTGTAGGGTGTAGAGTGTAGGGTATAGAGTGTAGGGTATAGAGTGTAGGGTATAGAGTGTAGGGAATAGAGTGTAGAGTGTAAGGTATAGAGTGTAGAGTTTAGGGTATAGAGTGTAGGGTATAGAGTGTAGAGTGTAGGGATTAGAGTGTAGGGTATAGAGTGTAGGGTGTAGAGTGTAGGGTATAGAGTGTAGAGTGTAGGGTATAGAGTGTATGGTATAGAGTGTAGGGTATAGAGTGTAGGGTGTAGAGTGTAGGGTATAGAGTGTAGGGTATAGAGTGTAGGGTATAGAGTGTAGGGTATAGAGTGTAGGGAATAGAGTGTAGAGTGTAAGGTATAGAGTGTAGAGTGTAGGGTATAGAGTGTAGGGTATAGACTGTAGGGTATAAAGTGTAGGGTATAGATTGTAGGCTATAGAGTGTAGGGTATAGAGTGTAGGGTATAGAGTGTAGGGTATAGAGTGTAGGGTATAGAGTGTAGGGTATAGAGTGTAGAGTGTAGGGTATAGTGTGTAGGGTATAGAGTGCAGGGTGTAGAGTGTAGGGTATAGAGTGTAGGGTATAGAGTGTAGAGTGTAGGGTATAGAGTGTATGCTATAGAGTGTATGGTGTAGAGTGTATGGTATAGAGTGTAGGGTATAGAGTGTAGAGTGTAGGGTATAGAGTGTATGTTATAGAGTGTAGGGTATAGAGTGTAGAGTGTAGGGTATAGAGTTTAGAGTGTAGGGTATAGAGTGTAGGGTATAGAGTGTAAGGTATATAGTGTAGGGTGTAGAGTGTAGGGTATAGATTGTAGGGTATAGAGTGTAGGGTATAGAGTGTACGGTATAGAGTGTAGGGTATGGAGTGTATGGTATAGAGTGTAGGGTATAGAGTGTAGGGTATAGAGTGTAGGGTATAAAGTGTAGAGTGTAGGGTATAGAGTGTAGAGTGTAGGGTATAGAGTGTATGGTATAGAGTGTAGGGTATAGAGTGTAGGGTGTAGAGTGTTGGGTATAGAGTGTAGGGTATAGAGTGTAGGGTATAGAGTGTAGGGTATAGAGTGTAGGGAATAGAGTGTAGAGTGTAAGGTACAGAGTGTAGAGTGTAGGGTATAGAGTGCAGGGTATAGAGTGTAGAGTGTAGGGATTAGAGTGTAGGGTATAGAGTGTAGGGTATAGAGTGTAAGGTATAGAGTGTAGGGTATAGAGTGTAGAGTGTAGGGTATAGAGTGTAGAGTGTAGGGTATAGAGTGTAGGGTATAGAGTGTAGGGTATAGAGTGTAGGGTAGAGTCTGTAGAGTGTAGGGTATAGAGTGTAGGGTATAGAGTGTAGAGTATAGAGTGTAGAGTGTAGGGATTAGAGTGTAGGGTATAGAGTGTAGGGTGTAGAGTGTAGGGTATAGAGTGTAGAGTGTAGTGTATAGAGTGTATGGTATAGAGTGTAGGGTGTAGAGAGTAGGGTATAGAGTGTAGGGTATAGAGTGTAGGGTATAGAGTGTAGGGAATAGAGTGTAGAGTGTAAGGTATAGAGTGTAGAGTGTAGGGTATAGAGTGTAGGGTATAGAGTGTAGAGTGAAGGGATTAGAGTGTAGGGTATAGAGTGTAGGGTGTAGAGTGTAGGGTATAGAGTGTAGAGTGTAGGGTATAGAGTGTATGGTATAGAGTGTAGGGTATAGAGTGTAGGGTGTAGAGTGTAGGGTATAGAGTGTAGGGTATAGAGTGTAGGGTATAGAGTGTAGGGTATAGAGTGTAGGGAATAGAGTGTAGAGTGTAAGGTATAGAGTGTAGAGTGTAGGGTATAGAGTGTAGGGTATAGACTGTAGGGTATAGAGTGTAGGGTATAGAGTGTAGGGTATAGATTGTAGAGTGTAGGCTATAGAGTGTAGGGTATAGAGTGTAGAGTGTAGGGTATAGAGTGTAGGGTATAGAGTGTAGGGTATAGAGTGTAGGGTATAGAGTGTAGAGTGTAGGGTATAGTGTGTACGGTATAGAGTGCAGGGTGTAGAGTGTAGGGTATAGAGTGTAGGGTATAGAGTGTAGAGTGTAGGGTATAGAGTGTACGCTATAGAGTGTATGGTGTAGAGTGTATGGTATAGAGTGTAGGGTATAGATTGTAGAGTGTATGGTATAGAGTGTATGTTATAGAGTGTAGGGTATAGAGTGTAGGGTAGAGAGTGTATGTTATAGAGTGTAGGGTATAGAGTGTAGGGTAGAGAGTGTAGAGTGTAGGGTATAGAGTGTAGGGTAGGGTATAGAGTGTAGAGTGTCGGGATTAGAGTGTAGGGTATAGAGTGTGGGATGTAGAGTGTAGGGTATAGAGTGTAGAGTGTAGGGTATAGAGTGTATGGTATAGAGTGTAGGGTATAGAGTGTAGGGTGTAGAGTGTAGGGTATAGAGTGTAGGGAATAGAGTGTAGGGTATAGAGTGTAGGGTATAGAGTGTAGGGTGTAGAGTGTAGGGTATAGAGTGTATGGTATAGAGTGTAGGGTATAGAATGTATGGTATAGAGTGTAGATTGTAGGATATAGAGTGTAGGTTATAGAGTGTAGAGTGTAGGGTATAGAGTGTAGAGTGTAGGGATTAGAGTGTAGGGTATAGAGTGTAGGGTATAGAGTGTAGAGTGTAGGGTAGAGAGTGTAGGATATAGAGTGTAGAGTGTATGGTATAGAGTGTAGGGTATAGAGTGTAGGGTATAGAGTGTAGGGTATAGAGTGTAGGGTATAGAGTGTAGGGCATAGAGTGTAGGGTATAGAGTGTAGGGTGTAGAGTGTAGGGTATAGAGTGTAGGGTATAGAGTGTAGAGTGTAGGGTATAGAGTGTGGGGTATAGAGTGTAGGGTATAGAGTGTAGGGTATAGAGTGTAGGGTATAGAGTGTAGAGTGTAGGGTATAGCATGTAGAGTGTCGGGTATAGAGTGTAGGGTATAGAGTGTAGGGTATAGAGTGTAGAGTGTAGGGTATAGAGTGTAGAGTGTAGGGTATAGAGTGTATGGTATAGAGTGTAGGGTATAGAGTGTAGGGTGTAGAGTGTTGGGTATAGAGTGTAGGGTATAGAGTGTAGGGTATAGAGTGTAGGGTATAGAGTGTAGGGAATAGAGTGTAGAGTGTAAGGTATAGAGTGTAGAGTGTAGGGTATAGAGTGTAGGGTATAGAGTGTAGAGTGTAGGGATTAGAGTGTAGGGTATAGAGTGTAGGGTATAGTGTGTAGGGTATAGAGTGTAGAGTGTAGGGTATAGAGTGTAGAGTGTAGGGTATAGAGTGTAGGGTATAGAGTGTAGGGTATAGAGTGTAGGGCATAGAGTGTAGGGTATAGAGTGTAGGGTATAGAGTGTAGAGTGTAGGGTATAGAGTGTAGGGTATAGAGTGTAGGGTATAGAGTGTAGAGTGTAGGGTATAGAGTGTAGGGTATTGAGTGTAGGGTATAGATTGTAGGGTATAGAGTGTAGGGCATAGAGTGTAGGGTATAGAGTGTAGGGTATAGAGAGTAGGGTAGAGAGTGTAGAGTGTAGGGATTAGAGTGTAGGGTATAGAGTGTAGGGTGTAGAGTGTAGGGCATAGAGTGTAGAGTGTAGGGTATAGAGTGTATGGTATAGAGTGTAGAGTATAGAGTGTAGGGTGTAGAGTGTAGGGTATAGAGTGTAGGGTATAGAGTGTAGGGTATAGAGTGTAGGGAATAGAGTGTTGAGTGTAAGGTACAGAGTGTAGAGTGTAGGGAATAGAGTGTAGAGTGTAGGGTATAGAGTGTAGGGTATAGAGTGTAGGGTATAGAGTGTAGGGTATACAGTGTAGGGTATAGAGTGTAGAGTGTAGGGTATAGAGTGTAGAGTGTAGGGTATAGAGTGTAGAGTGTAGGGCATAGAGTGTAGAATGTAGGGTATAGAGTGTAGGGTATAGAGTGTAGGGTATAGAGTGTAGTGTATAGAGTGTAGAGTGTAGGGTATAGAGTGTAGAGTGTAGGGTATAGAGTGTAGGGTACAGAGTGTAGGGTATAGAGTGTAGGGTAGAGAGTGTAGAGTGTAGGGTATAGAGTGTAGGGTATAGAGTGTAGGGTATAGAGTGTAGAGTGTAGGGATTAGAGTGTAGGGTATAGAGTGTAGGGTGTGGAGTGTAGGGTATAGAGTGTAGAGTGTAGGGTATAGAGTGTATGGTATAGAGTGTAGGGTATAGAGTGTAGGGTGTAGAGTGTAGGGTATAGAGTGTAGGGTATAGAGTGTAGGGTATAGAGTGTAGGGTATAGAGTGTAGGGAATAGAGTGTAGAATGTAAGGTATAGAGTGTAGAGTGTAGGGTATAGAGTGTAAGGTATAGAGTGTAGAGTGTAGGGATTAGAGTGTAGGGTATAGAGTGTAGAGTGTAGGGTATAGAGTGAATGGTATAGAGTGTAGGGTATAGAGTGTAGGGTGTAGAGTGTAGGGTATAGAGTGTAGGGTATAGAGTGTAGGGTATAGAGTGTAGGGTATAGAGTGTAGGGAATAGAGTGTGGAGTGTAAGGTATAGAGTGTAGAGTGTAGGGTATAGAGTGTAGGGTATAGACTGTAGGGTATAGAGTGTAGGGTATAGAGTGTAGGGTATAGATTGTAGAGTGTAGGCTATAGAGTGTAGGGTATAGAGAGTAGAGTGTAGGGTATAGAGTGTAGGGTATAGAGTGTAGGGTATAGAGTGTAGAGTGTAGGGTATAGTGTGTAGGGTATAGAGTGCAGGGTGTAGAGTGTAGGGTATAGAGTGTAGGGTATAGAGTGTAGAGTGTAGGGTATAGAGTGTATGCTATAGAGTGTATGGTGTAGAGTGTATGGTATAGAGTGTAGGGTATAGAGTGTAGAGTGTATGGTATAGAGTGTAGGGTGTAGAGTGTAGGGTATAGAGTGTATGTTATAGAGTGTAGGGTATAGAGTGTAGGGTAGAGAGTGTAGAGTGTAGGGTATAGAGTGTAGGGTATAGAGTGTAGTGTATAGAGTGTAGAGTGTAGGGATTAGAGTGTAGGGTATAGAGTGTAGTGTGTAGAGTGTAGGGTATAGAGTGTAGAGTGTAGGGTATAGAGTGTAGGGTATAGAGTGTAGGGTATAGAGTGTAGGGTATAGAGTGTAGAGTGTAGGGTATAGTGTGTAGGGTATAGAGTGCAGGGTGTAGAGTGTAGGGTATAGAGTGTAGGGTATAGAGTGTAGAGTGTAGGGTATAGAGTGTATGCTATAGAGTGTATGGTGTAGAGTGTATGTTATAGAGTGTAGGGTATAGCGTGTAGAGTGTATGGTATAGAGTGTAGGGTGTAGAGTGTAGGGTATAGAGTGTATGTTATAGAGTGTAGGGTATAGAGTGTAGGGTAGAGAGTGTAGAGTGTAGGGTATAGAGTGTAGGGTATAGAGTGTAGGGTATAGAGTGTAGGGTAGAGAGTGTAGAGTGTAGGGTATAGAGTGTAGGGTATAGAGTGTAGGGTATAGAGTGTAGAGTGTAGGGATTAGAGTGTAGGGTATAGAGTGTAGTGTGTAGAGTGTAGGGTATAGAGTGTAGAGTGTAGGGTATAGAGTGTATGGTATAGAGTGTAGGGTATAGAGTGTAGGGTGTAGAGTGTAGGGTATAGAGTGTAGGGTATAGAGTGTAGGGTATAGAGTGTAGGGAATAGAGTGTAGAGTGTAAGGTATAGAGTGTAGAGTATAGGGTATAGAGTGTAGGGTATAGAGTGTAGAGTGTAGGGATTAGAGTGTAGGGTATAGAGTGTAGGGTGTAGAGTGTAGGGTATAGAGTGTAGAGTGTAGGGTATAGAGTGTATGGTATAGAGTGTAGGGTATAGAGTGTAGGGTGTAGAGTGTAGGGTATAGAATGTAGGGTATAGAGTGTAGGGTATAGAGTGTAAGGTATAGAGTGTAGGGAATAGAGTGTAGAGTGTAAGGTATAGAGTGTAGAGTGTAGGGTATAGAGTGTAGGGTATAGACTGTAGGGTATAGAGTGTAGGGTATAGATTGTAGGCTATAGAGTGTAGGGTATAGAGTGTAGGGTATAGAGTGTAGGGTATAGAGTGTAGGGTATAGAGTGTAGGGTATAGAGTGTAGAGTGTAGGGTATAGTGTGTAGGGTATAGAGTGCAGGGTGTAGAGTGTAGGGTATAGAGTGTAGGGTATAGAATGTAGAGTGTAGGGTATAGAGTGTATGCTATAGAGTGTATGGTGTAGAGTGTATGGTATAGAGTGTAGGGTATAGAGTGTAGAGTGTAGGGTATAGAGTGTAGGGTATAGAGTGTATGTTATAGAGTGTAGGGTATAGAGTGTAGAGTGTAGGGTATAGAGTTTAGAGTGTAGGGTATAGAGTGTAGGGTATAGAGTGTAAGGTATAGAGTGTAGGGTGTAGAGTGTAGGGTGTAGAGTGTAGGGTATAGATTGTAGGGTATAGAGTGTAGGGTATAGAGTGTACGGTATAGAGTGTAGGGTATGGAGTGTATGGTCTAGAGTGTAGGGTATAGAGTGTAGAGTGTAGGGTATAGAGTGTAGGGTATAGAGTGTAGGGTATAGAGTGTAGGGTATAGAGTGTAGGGTATAGAGTGTAGGGTATAGAGTGTAGAGTGCAGGGTATAGAGTTTAGAGTGTAGGGTATAGAGTGTAGGGTATAGAGTGTAAGGTATAGAGTGTAGGGTGTAGAGTGTAGGGTATAGAGTGTAGGGTATAGGGTGTAGGGTATGGAGTGTAGGGTATAGAGTGTAGGGTACAGAGTGTATGGTATAGAGTGTAGGGTATAGAGTGTAGGGTATAGAGTGTATGGTATAGAGTGTAGGGTATAGAGTGTAGGGTATAGAGTGTATGTTATAGAGTGTAGGGTATAGAGCGTAGAGTGTAGGGTATAGAGTGTAGAGTGTAGAGTGTAGGGTATAGAGTGTAGAGTGTAGGGTATAGAGTGTAGAGTGTAGGGTATAGAGTTTAGAGTGTAGGGTATAGAGTGTAGGGTATAGAGTGTAAGGTGTAGAGTGTAGGGTATAGAGTGTAGGGTATAGAGTGTAGGGTATAGAGTGTAGGGTATAGAGTGTAGGGTATAGAGTGTATGGTATAGAGTGTAGAGTGTAGGGTATAGAGTTTAGAGTGTAGGGTATAGAGTGTAAGGTATAGAGTGTAGGGTGTAGAGTGTAGGGTATAGAGTGTAGGGTATAGAGTGTATGGTATAGAGTGTACGGTATAGAGTGTAGGGTATAGAGTGTATGGTATAGAGTGTAGGGTATAGAGTTAGGGTATAGAGTGTAGGGTATAGAGTGTATGGTATAGATTGTAGGGTATAGAGTGTAGGGTGTAGAGTGTATGTTATAGAGTGTAGGGTATAGAGTGTAGGGTATAGAGTTTAGAGTGTAGGGTATAGAGAGTAGGGTATAGAGTGTAAGGTATAGAGTGTAGGGTGTAGAGTGTAGGGTATAGAGTGTAGGGCATAGGGTGTAGGGTATAGAGTGTAGGGTATAGAGTGTAGAGTGTAGGGTATAGAGTGTAGGGTATAGAGTGTAGGGTATAGAGTGTAGAGTGTAGGGTATAGAGTGTAGGGTATTGAGTGTAGGGTATAGAGTGTAGGGTATAGAGTGTAGGGTATAGAGTGTAGAGTTTAGGGTATAGAGTGTAGAGTGTAGGGTATAGAGTGTAGGGTATAGAGTGTAGGGTATAGAGTGTAGGGTAGAGAGTGTAGAGTGTAGGATATAGAGTGTAGGGTATAGAGTGTAGGGTATAGAGTGTAGAGTGTAGGGATTAAAGTGTAGGGTATAGAGTGTAGGGTGTAGAGTGTAGGGTATAGAGTGTAGAGTGTAGGGTATAGAGTGTATGATATAGAGTGTAGGGTATAGAGTGTAGGGTGTAGAGTGTAGGGTATAGAGTGTTGGGCATAGAGTGTAGGGTATAGAGCGTAGAGTGTAGGGTATAGAGTGTAGGGTACAGAGTGTAAGGTATAGAGTGTAGGGTAGAGAGTGTAGAGTGTAGGGTATAGAGTGTAGGGTATAGAGTGTAGGGTATAGAGTGTAGAGTGTAGGGATTAGAGTGTAGGGTATAGAGTGTAGGGTGTGGAGTGTAGGGTATAGAGTGTAGAGTGTAGGGTATAGAGTGTATGGTATAGAGTGTAGGGTATAGAGTGTAGGGTGTAGAGTGTAGGGTATAGAGTGTAGGGTATAGAGTGTAGGGTATAGAGTGTAGGGAATAGAGTGTAGAGTGTAAGGTATAGAGTGTAGAGTGTAGGGTATAGAGTGTAAGGTATAGAGTGTGGAGTGTAGGGATTAGAGTGTAGGGTATAGAGTGTAGGGTGTAGAGTGTAGGGTATAGAGTGTAGAGTGTAGGGTATAGAGTGTATGGTATAGAGTGTAGGGTATAGAGTGTAGGGTGTAGAGTGTAGGGTATAGAGTGTAGGGTATAGAGTGTAGGGTATAGAGTGTAGGGTATAGAGTGTAGGGAATAGAGTGTGGAGTGTAAGGTATAGAGTGTAGAGTGTAGGGTATAGAGTGTAGGGTATAGGTTGTAGGGTATAGAGTGTAGGGTATAGAGTGTAGGGTATAGATTGTAGCGTGTAGGCTATAGAGTGTAGGGTATAGAGTGTAGAGTGTAGGGTATAGAGTGTAGGGTATAGAGTGTAGGGTATAGAGTGTAGGGTATAGAGTGTAGAGTGTAGGGTATAGTGTGTAGGGTATAGAGTGCAGGGTGTAGAGTGTAGGGTATAGAGTGTAGGGTATAGAGTGTAGAGTGTAGGGTATAGAGTGTATGCTATAGAGTGTATGGTGTAGAGTGTATGGTATAGAGTGTAGGGTATAGAGTGTTGAGTGTATGGTATAGAGTGTAGAGTGTAGAGTGTAGGGTATAGAGTGTATGTTATAGAGTGTAGGGTATAGAGTGTAGGGTAGAGAGTGTAGAGTGTAGGGTATAGAGTGTAGGGTATAGAGTGTAGGGTATAGAGTGTAGAGTGTAGGGATTAGAGTGTAGGGTATAGAGTGTAGTGTGTAGAGTGTAGGGTAGAGTGTAGAGTGTAGGGTATAGAGTGTATGGTATAGAGTGTAGGGTATAGAGTTTAGGGTGTAGAGTGTAGGGTATAGAGTGTAGGGTATAGAGTGTAGGGTATAGAGTGTAGGGAATAGAGTGTAGAGTGTAAGGTATAGAGTGTAGAGTATAGGGTATAGAGTGTAGGGTATAGAGTGTAGAGTGCAGGGATTAGAGTGTAGGGTATAGAGTGTAGGGTGTAGAGTGTAGGGTATGGAGTGTAGAGTGTAGGGTATAGAGTGTATGGTATAGAGTGTAGGGTATAGAGTGTAGGGTGTAGAGTGTAGGGTATAGAGTGTAGGGTATAGAGTGTAGGGTATAGAGTGTAAGGTATAGAGTGTAGGGAATAGAGTGTAGAGTGTAAAGTATAAAGTGTAGAGTGTAGGGTATAGAGTGAAGGGTATAGACTGTAGGGTATAGAGTGTAGGGTATAGATTGTAGGCTATAGAGTGTAGGGTATAGAGTGTAGGGTATAGAGTGTAGGGTATAGAGTGTAGGGTATAGAGTGTAGGGTATAGAGTGTAGAGTGTAGGGTATAGTGTGTAGGGTATAGAGTGCAGGGTGTAGAGTGTAGGGTATAGAGTGTAGGGTATAGAATGTAGAGTGTAGGGTATAGAGTGTATGCTATAGAGTGTATGGTGTAGAGTGTATGGTATAGAGTGTAGGGTATAGAGTGTAGAGTGTAGGGTATAGAGTGTAGGGTATAGAGTGTAGGGTATAGAGTGTATGTTATAGAGTGTAGGGTATAGAGTGTACAGTGTAGGGTATAGAATGTAGAGTGTAGGGTATAGAGTGTAGGGTATAGAGTGTAGGGTATAGAGTGTAGGGTGTAGAGTGTAGGGTATAGAGTGTAGGGTATAGAGTGTAGAGTGCAGGGTATAGAGTTTAGAGTGTAGGGTATAGAGTGTAGGGTATAGAGTGTAAGGTATAGAGTGTAGGGTGTAGAGTGTAGGGTATAGAGTGTAGGGTATAGAGTGTAGGGTATAGAGTGTACGGTATAGAGTGTAGGGTACAGAGTGTATAGTATAGAGTGTAGGGTATAGAGTGTAGGGTATAGAGTGTATGGTATAGAGTGTAGGGTATAGAGTGTATGTTATAGAGTGTAGGGTATAGAGTGTAGAGTGTAGGGTATAGAGTGTAGAGTGTAGGGTATAGAGTGTAGAGTGTAGGGTATAGAGTGTAGAGTGTAGGGTATAGAGTTTAGAGTGTAGGGTATAGAGTGTAGGGTATAGAGTGTAAGGTGTAGAGTGTAGGGTATAGAGTGTAGGGTATAGAGTGTAGGGTATAGAGTGTAGGGTATAGAGTGTAGGGTATAGAGTGTAGAGTGTAGGGTATAGAGTTTAGAGTGTAGGGTATAGAGTGTAGGGTATAGAGTGTAAGGTATAGAGTGTAGGGTGTAGAGTGTAGGGTATAGAGTGTAGGGTATAGAGTGTAGGGTATAGAGTGTACGGTATAGAGTGTAGGGTATAGAGTGTATGGTATAGAGTGTAGGGTATAGAGTGTACGGTATAGAGTGTATGGTATAGATTGTAGGGTATAGAGTGTAGGGTGTAGAGTGTAGGGTATAGAGTGTAGGGTATAGAGTGTAGGGTATAAAGTGTAAGGTATAGAGTGTAGGGAAAAGAGTGTAGAGTGTAAAGTATAGAGTGTAGAGTGTAGGGTATAGAGTGTAGGGTATAGACTGTAGGGTATAGAGTGTAGGGTATAGATTGTAGGCTATAGAGTGTAGGGTATAGAGTGTAGGGTATAGAGTGTAGGGTATAGAGTGTAGGGTATAGAGTGTAGGGTATAGAGTGTAGAGTGTAGGGTATAGTGTGTAGGGTATAGAGTGCAGGGTGTAGAGTGTAGGGTATAGAGTGTAGGGTATAGAATGTAGAGTGTAGGGTATAGAGTGTATGCTATAGAGTGTATGGTGTAGAGTGTATGGTATAGAGTGTAGGGTATAGAGTGTAGAGTGTAGGGTATAGAGTGTAGGGTATAGAGTGTAGGGTATAGAGTGTATGTTATAGAGTGTAGGGTATAGAGTGTAGAGTGTAGGGTATAGAATGTAGAGTGTAGGGTATAGAGTGTAGGGTATAGAGTGTAGGGTATAGAGTGTAGGGTGTAGAGTGTAGGGTATAGAGTGTAGGGTATAGAGTGTAGAGTGCAGGGTATAGAGTTTAGAGTGTAGGGTATAGAGTGTAGGGTATAGAGTGTAAGGTATAGAGTGTAGGGTGTAGAGTGTAGGGTATAGAGTGTAGGGTATAGAGTGTAGGGTATAGAGTGTACGGTATAGAGTGTAGGGTACAGAGTGTATAGTATAGAGTGTAGGGTATAGAGTGTAGGGTATAGAGTGTATGGTATAGAGTGTAGGGTATAGAGTGTATGTTATAGAGTGTAGGTTATAGAGTGTAGAGTGTAGGGTATAGAGTGTAGAGTGTAGAGTGTAGGGTATAGAGTGTAGAGTGTAGGGTATAGAGTGTAGAGTGTAGGGTATAGAGTTTAGAGTGTAGGGTATAGAGTGTAGGGTATAGAGTGTAAGGTGTAGAGTGTAGGGTATAGAGTGTAGGGTATAGAGTGTAGGGTATAGAGTGTAGGGTATAGAGTGTAGGGTATAGAGTGTAGAGTGTAGGGTATAGAGTTTAGAGTGTAGGGTATAGAGTGTAGGGTATAGAGTGTAAGGTATAGAGTGTAGGGTGTAGAGTGTAGGGTATAGAGTGTAGGGTATAGAGTGTACGGTATAGAGTGTAGGGTATAGAGTGTATGGTATAGAGTGTAGGGTATAGAGTGTAGGGTATAGAGTGTATGGTATAGATTGTAGGGTATAGAGTGTAGGGTGTAGCGTGTATGTTATAGAGTGTAGGGTATAGAGTGTAGGGTATAGAGTTTAGAGTGTAGGGTATAGAGAGTAGGGTATAGAGTGTAAGGTATAGAGTGTAGGGTGTAGAGTGTAGGGTATAGAGTGTAGGGCATAGGGTGTAGGGTATAGAGTGTAGGGTATAGAGTGTAGAGTGTAGGGTATAGAGTGTAGGGTATAGAGTGTAGGGTATAGAGTGTAGAGTGTAGGGTATAGAGTGTAGGGTATTGAGTGTAGGGTATAGAGTGTAGGGTATAGAGTGTAGGGTATAGAGTGTAGAGTGTAGGGTATAGAGTGTAGAGTGTAGGGTATAGAGTGTAGGGTATATAGTGTAGAGTGTAGGGTATAGAGTGTAGGGTATAGAGTGTAGGGTATAGAGTGTAGGGTATAGAGTGCAGGGTATAGAGTGTAGAGTGTAGGGTATAGAGTGTAGGGTATAGAGTGTAGGGAGTAGAGTGTAGGGTATAGAGTGTAGGGTTCAGAGTGTAGGGTATAGAGTGTAGGGTATAGAGTGTATGGTATAGAGTGTAGGGTATAGAGTGTAGAGTGTAGGGTATAGAGTGTAGGGTATAGAGTGTAGGGTATAGAGTGTAGGGTATAGAGTGTAGAGTGTAGGGTATAGAGTGTAGGGTATAGAGTGTAGGGTATAGAGTGTAGGGTATAGAGTGTAGGGTATAGAGTGTAGAGTGTAGGGTATAGAGTGTAGGGTATAGAGTGTAGGGTATAGAGTGTAGGGTATAGAGTGTAGGGTATAGAGTGTAGGGTATAGAGTGTAGAGTGTAGGGTATAGAGTGTAGGGTATAGAGTGTAGGGTATAGAGTGTAGGGTATAGAGTGTAGAGTGTAGGGTATAGAGTGTAGGGTATAGAGTGTAGGGTAGAGAGTGTAGAGTGTAGGGTATAGAGTGTAGGGTATAGAGTGTAGGGTATAGAGTGTAGGGTGTAGAGTGTAGGGTATAGAGTGTAGGGTATAGAGTGTAGGGTATAGAGTGTAGGGAATAGAGTGTAGAGTGTAAGGTATAGAGTGTAGGGTATAGAGTGTACGGTATAGAGTGTAGGGTATAGAGTGTATGGTATAGAGTGTAGGGTATAGAGTGTAGAGTGTAGGGAATAGAGTGTAGGGATTAGAGTGTAGGGTATAGAGTGTAGGGTGTAGAGTGTAGGGTATAGAGTGTAGAGTGTAGGGTATAGAGTGTATGGTATAGAGTGTAGGGTATAGAGTGTAGGGTGTAGAGTGTAGGGTATAGAGTGTAGGGTATAGAGTGTAGGGTATAGAGTGTAGGGTATAGAGTGTAGGGAATAGAGTGTAGAGTGTAAGGTATAGAGTGTAGAGTGTAGGGTATAGAGTGTAGGGTATAGAGTGTAGAGTGTTGGGATTAGAGTGTAGGGTATAGAGTGTAGGGTGTAGAGTGTAGGGTATAGAGTGTAGAGTGTAGGGTATAGAGTATATGGTATAGAGTGTAGGGTATAGAGTGTAGGGTGTAGAGTATAGGGTATAGAGTGTAGGGTATAGAGTGTAGGGTATAGAGTGTAGGGAATAGAGTGTAGAGTGTAAGGTTTAGAGTGTAGAGTGTAGGGTATAGAGTGTAGGGTATAGACTGTAGGGTATAGAGTGTAGGGTATAGAGTGTAGGGTATAGATTGTAGAGTGTAGGCTATAGAGTGTAGGGTATAGAGTGTAGAGTGTAGGGTATAGAGTGTAGGGTATAGTGTGTAGGGTATAGAGTGTAGAGTGTAGGGTATAGTGTGTAGGATAGAGTGTAGGGTATAGAGTGTAGGGTATAGAGTGTATGGTATAGAGTGTAGGGTATAGAGTGTAGGGTATAGAGTGTAGGGTATAGAGTGTAGGGTATAGAGTGTAGAGTGTAGGGTATAGAGTGTTGAGTGTAGGGTATAGAGTGTAGGGTATAGAGTGTAGGGTAGAGAGTGTAGAGTGTAGGGTATAGAGTGTAGGGTATAGAGTGTAGGGTATAGAGTGTAGAGTGTAGGGATTAGAGTGTAGGGTATAGAGTGTAGGGTGTAGAGTGTAGGGTATAGAGTGTAGAGTGTAGGGTATAGAGTGTATGGTATAGAGTGTAGGGTATAGAGTGTAGGGTGTAGAGTGTAGGGTATAGAGTGTAGGGTATAGAGTGTAGGGTATAGAGTGTAGGGTATAGAGTGTAGGGAATAGAGTGTAGAGTGTAAGGTATAGAGTGTAGACTGTAGGGTATAGAGTGTAGGGTATAGAGTGTAGAGTGTTGGGATTAGAGTGTAGGGTATAGAGTGTAGGGTGTAGAGTGTAGGGTATAGAGTGTAGAGTGTAGGGTATAGAGTATATGGTATAGAGTGTAGGGTATAGAGTGTAGGGTTTAGAGTGTAGGGTATAGAGTGTAGGGTATAGAGTGTAGGGTATAGAGTGTAGTGCATAAAGTATAGAGTGTAGGGTATAGAGTGTAGGGTATAGAGTGTAGGGTATAGAGTGTAGAGTGTAGGGTATAGAGTGTAGGGTATAGAGTGTAGGGTATACAGTGTAGGGTATAGAGTGTAGGGTATAGAGTGTAGGGTATAGAGTGTAGGGTATAGAGTGTAGGGTATAGAGTGTAGAGTGTAGGGTATAGAGTTTAGAGTGTAGGGTATAGAGTGTATGGTATAGAGTGTAGGGTATAGAGTGTACGGTATAGAGTGTATGGTATAGATTGTAGGGTATAGAGTGTAGGGTGTAGAGTGTAGGGTATAGAGTGTAGGGTATAGAGTGTAGGGTATAAAGTGTAAGGTATAGAGTGTAGGGAAAAGAGTGTAGAGTGTAAAGTATAGAGTGTAGAGTGTAGGGTATAGAGTGTAGGGTATAGACTGTAGGGTATAGAGTGTAGGGTATAGATTGTAGGCTATAGAGTGTAGGGTATAGAGTGTAGGGTATAGAGTGTAGGGTATAGAGTGTAGGGTATAGAGTGTAGGGTATAGAGTGTAGAGTGTAGGGTATAGTGTGTAGGGTATAGAGTGCAGGGTGTAGAGTGTAGGGTATAGAGTGTAGGGTATAGAATGTAGAGTGTAGGGTATAGAGTGTATGCTATAGAGTGTATGGTGTAGAGTGTATGGTATAGAGTGTAGGGTATAGAGTGTAGAGTGTAGGGTATAGAGTGTAGGGTATAGAGTGTAGGGTATAGAGTGTATGTTATAGAGTGTAGGGTATAGAGTGTAGAGTGTAGGGTATAGAATGTAGAGTGTAGGGTATAGAGTGTAGGGTATAGAGTGTAGGGTATAGAGTGTAGGGTGTAGAGTGTAGGGTATAGAGTGTAGGGTATAGAGTGTAGAGTGCAGGGTATAGAGTTTAGAGTGTAGGGTATAGAGTGTAGGGTATAGAGTGTAAGGTATAGAGTGTAGGGTGTAGAGTGTAGGGTATAGAGTGTAGGGTATAGAGTGTAGGGTATAGAGTGTACGGTATAGAGTGTAGAGTACAGAGTGTATAGTATAGAGTGTAGGGTATAGAGTGTAGGGTATAGAGTGTATGGTATAGAGTGTAGGGTATAGAGTGTATGTTATAGAGTGTAGGGTATAGAGTGTAGAGTGTAGGGTATAGAGTGTAGAGTGTAGAGTGTAGGGTATAGAGTGTAGAGTGTAGGGTATAGAGTGTAGAGTGTAGGGTATAGAGTTTAGAGTGTAGGGTATAGAGTGTAGGGTATAGAGTGTAAGGTGTAGAGTGTAGGGTATAGAGTGTAGGGTATAGAGTGTAGGGTATAGAGTGTAGGGTATAGAGTGTAGGGTATAGAGTGTAGAGTGTAGGGTATAGAGTTTAGAGTGTAGGGTATAGAGTGTAGGGTATAGAGTGTAAGGTATAGAGTGTAGGGTGTAGAGTGTAGGGTATAGAGTGTAGGGTATAGAGTGTACGGTATAGAGTGTAGGGTATAGAGTGTATGGTATAGAGTGTAGGGTATAGAGTGTAGGGTATAGAGTGTATGGTATAGATTGTAGGGTATAGAGTGTAGGGTGTAGCGTGTATGTTATAGAGTGTAGGGTATAGAGTGTAGGGTATAGAGTTTAGAGTGTAGGGTATAGAGAGTAGGGTATAGAGTGTAAGGTATAGAGTGTAGGGTGTAGAGTGTAGGGTATAGAGTGTAGGGCATAGGGTGTAGGGTATAGAGTGTAGGGTATAGAGTGTAGAGTGTAGGGTATAGAGTGTAGGGTATAGAGTGTAGGGTATAGAGTGTAGAGTGTAGGGTATAGAGTGTAGGGTATTGAGTGTAGGGTATAGAGTGTAGGGTATAGAGTGTAGGGTATAGAGTGTAGAGTGTAGGGTATAGAGTGTAGAGTGTAGGGTATAGAGTGTAGGGTATATAGTGTAGAGTGTAGGGTATAGAGTGTAGGGTATAGAGTGTAGGGTATAGAGTGTAGGGTATAGAGTGCAGGGTATAGAGTGTAGAGTGTAGGGTATAGAGTGTAGGGTATAGAGTGTAGGGAGTAGAGTGTAGGGTATAGAGTGTAGGGTTCAGAGTGTAGGGTATAGAGTGTAGGGTATAGAGTGTATGGTATAGAGTGTAGGGTATAGAGTGTAGAGTGTAGGGTATAGAGTGTAGGGTATAGAGTGTAGGGTATAGAGTGTAGGGTATAGAGTGTAGAGTGTAGGGTATAGAGTGTAGGGTATAGAGTGTAGGGTATAGAGTGTAGGGTATAGAGTGTAGGGTATAGAGTGTAGAGTGTAGGGTATAGAGTGTAGGGTATAGAGTGTAGGGTATAGAGTGTAGGGTATAGAGTGTAGGGTATAGAGTGTAGAGTGTAGGGTATAGAGTGTAGGGTATAGAGTGTAGGGTATAGAGTGTAGGGTATAGAGTGTAGAGTGTAGGGTATAGAGTGTAGGGTATAGAGTGTAGGGTAGAGAGTGTAGAGTGTAGGGTATAGAGTGTAGGGTATAGAGTGTAGGGTATAGAGTGTAGGGTGTAGAGTGTAGGGTATAGAGTGTAGGGTATAGAGTGTAGGGTATAGAGTGTAGGGAATAGAGTGTAGAGTGTAAGGTATAGAGTGTAGGGTATAGAGTGTACGGTATAGAGTGTAGGGTATAGAGTGTATGGTATAGAGTGTAGGGTATAGAGTGTAGAGTGTAGGGAATAGAGTGTAGGGATTAGAGTGTAGGGTATAGAGTGTAGGGTGTAGAGTGTAGGGTATAGAGTGTAGAGTGTAGGGTATAGAGTGTATGGTATAGAGTGTAGGGTATAGAGTGTAGGGTGTAGAGTGTAGGGTATAGAGTGTAGGGTATAGAGTGTAGGGTATAGAGTGTAGGGTATAGAGTGTAGGGAATAGAGTGTAGAGTGTAAGGTATAGAGTGTAGAGTGTAGGGTATAGAGTGTAGGGTATAGAGTGTAGAGTGTTGGGATTAGAGTGTAGGGTATAGAGTGTAGGGTGTAGAGTGTAGGGTATAGAGTGTAGAGTGTAGGGTATAGAGTATATGGTATAGAGTGTAGGGTATAGAGTGTAGGGTGTAGAGTATAGGGTATAGAGTGTAGGGTATAGAGTGTAGGGTATAGAGTGTAGGGAATAGAGTGTAGAGTGTAAGGTTTAGAGTGTAGAGTGTAGGGTATAGAGTGTAGGGTATAGACTGTAGGGTATAGAGTGTAGGGTATAGAGTGTAGGGTATAGATTGTAGAGTGTAGGCTATAGAGTGTAGGGTATAGAGTGTAGAGTGTAGGGTATAGAGTGTAGGGTATAGTGTGTAGGGTATAGAGTGTAGAGTGTAGGGTATAGTGTGTAGGATAGAGTGTAGGGTATAGAGTGTAGGGTATAGAGTGTATGGTATAGAGTGTAGGGTATAGAGTGTAGGGTATAGAGTGTAGGGTATAGAGTGTAGGGTATAGAGTGTAGAGTGTAGGGTATAGAGTGTTGAGTGTAGGGTATAGAGTGTAGGGTATAGAGTGTAGGGTAGAGAGTGTAGAGTGTAGGGTATAGAGTGTAGGGTATAGAGTGTAGGGTATAGAGTGTAGAGTGTAGGGATTAGAGTGTAGGGTATAGAGTGTAGGGTGTAGAGTGTAGGGTATAGAGTGTAGAGTGTAGGGTATAGAGTGTATGGTATAGAGTGTAGGGTATAGAGTGTAGGGTGTAGAGTGTAGGGTATAGAGTGTAGGGTATAGAGTGTAGGGTATAGAGTGTAGGGTATAGAGTGTAGGGAATAGAGTGTAGAGTGTAAGGTATAGAGTGTAGACTGTAGGGTATAGAGTGTAGGGTATAGAGTGTAGAGTGTTGGGATTAGAGTGTAGGGTATAGAGTGTAGGGTGTAGAGTGTAGGGTATAGAGTGTAGAGTGTAGGGTATAGAGTATATGGTATAGAGTGTAGGGTATAGAGTGTAGGGTTTAGAGTGTAGGGTATAGAGTGTAGGGTATAGAGTGTAGGGTATAGAGTGTAGTGCATAAAGTGTAGAGTGTAGGGTATAGAGTGTAGGGTATAGAGTGTAGGGTATAGAGTGTAGAGTGTAGGGTATAGAGTGTAGGGTATAGAGTGTAGGGTATACAGTGTAGGGTATAGAGTGTAGGGTATAGAGTGTAGGGTATAGAGTGTAGGGTATAGAGTGTAGGGTATAGAGTGTAGAGTGTAGGGTATAGAGTTTAGAGTGTAGGGTATAGAGTGTAGGGTATAGAGTGTAAGGTATAGAGTGTAGGGTGTAGAGTGTAGGGTATAGAGTGTAGGGTATAGAGTGTAGGGTATAGAGTGTACGGTATAGAGTGTAGGGTATAGAGTGTATGGTATAGAGTGTAGGGTATAGAGTGTAGGGTATAGAGTGTAGGGTATAGAGTGTATGGTATAGATTGTAGGGTATAGAGTGTAGGGTATAGAGTGTAGGGTATAGAGTGTAGAGTGTAGGGTATAGAGTGTAGAGTGTAGGGTATAGAGTGTAGAGTGTAGGGTATAGATTGTATGGTATAGAGTGTAGGGTATAGAATGTAGGGTGTAGAGTGTTGGGTATAGAGTGTAGGGTATAGAGTGTAGGGTATAGAGTGTAGGGTATAGAGTGTAGGGAATAGAGTGTAGAGTGTAAGGTATAGAGTGTAGAGTGTAGGGTATAGAGTGTAGGGTATAGAGTGTAGAGTGTAGGGATTAGAGTGTAGGGTATAGAGTGTAGGGTATAGAGTGTAGGGTATAGAGTGTAGAGTGTAGGGTATAGAGTGTAGGGTATAGAGTGTAGGGTATAGAGTGTAGGGTAGAGTGTGTAGAGTGTAGGGTATAGAGTGTAGGGTATAGAGTGTAGGGTATAGAGTGTAGAGTGTAGGGATTAGAGTGTAGGGTATAGAGTGTAGGGTGTAGAGTGTAGGGTATAGAGTGTAGAGTGTAGGGTATAGAGTGTATGGTATAGAGTGTAGGGTATAGAGTGTAGGGTGTAGAGTGTAGGGTATAGAGTGTAGGGTATAGAGTGTAGGGTATAGAGTGTAGGGAATAGAGTGTAGAGTGTAAGGTATAGAGTGTAGGGTATAGAGTGTAGGGTATAGAGTGTAGAGTGAAGGGATTAGAGTGTAGGGTATAGAGTGTAGGGTGTAGAGTGTAGGGTATAGAGTGTAGAGTGTAGGGTATAGAGTGTATGGTACAGAGTGTAGGGTATAGAGTGTAGGGTGTAGAGTGTAGGGTATAGAGTGTAGGGTATAGAGTGTAGGGTATAGAGTGTAGGGTATAGAGTGTAGGGAATAGAGTGTAGAGTGTAAGGTATAGAGTGTAGAGTGTAGGGTATAGAGTGTAGGGTATAGACTGTAGGGTATAGAGTGTAGGGTATAGAGTGTAGGGTATAGATTGTAGAGTGTAGGCTATAGAGTGTAGGTTATAGAGTGTAGAGTGTAGGGTATAGAGTGTAGGGTATAGAGTGTAGGGTAGAGAGTGTAGGGTATAGAGTGTAGAGTGTAGGGTATAGTGTGTAGGGTATAGAGTGCAGGGTGTAGAGTGTAGGATATAGAGTGTAGGGTATAGAGTGTAGAGTGTAGGGTATAGAGTGTATGCTATAGAGTGTATGGTGTAGAGTGTATGGTATAGAGTGTAGGGTATAGATTGTAGAGTGCATGGTATAGAGTGTAGGGTATAGAGTGTAGGGTATAGAGTGTATGTTATAGAGTGTAGGGAATAGAGTGTAGGGTAGAGATTGTAGAGTGTAGGGTATAGAGTGTAGGGTATAGAGTGTAGAGTGTCGGGATTAGAGTGTAGGGTATAGAGTGTAGGATGTAGAGTGTAGGGTATAGAGTGTAGAGTGTAGGGTATAGAGTGTATGGTATAGAGTGTAGGGTATAGAGTGTAGGGTGTAGAGTGTAGGGTATAGAGTGTAGGGTATAGAGTGTAGGGTATAGAGTGTAGGGTATAGAGTGTAGGGTGTAGAGTGTAGGGTATAGAGTGTATGGTATAGAGTGTAGGGTATAGAATGTATGGTATAGAGTGTAGAGTGTAGGATATAGAGTGTAGGGTATAGAGTGTAGAGTGTAGGGTATAGAGTGTAGGGTATAGAGTGTAGGGTATAGAGTGTAGAGTGTAGGGATTAGAGTGTAGGGTATAGAGTGTAGGGTATAGAGTGTAGAGTGTAGGGTAGAGAGTGTAGGATATAGAGTGTAGAGTGTAGGGTATAGAGTGTAGGGTATAGAGTGTAGGGTATAGAGTGTAGAGTGTAGGGTATAGAGTGTAGGGTATAGAGTGTAGGGTATAGAGTGTAGGGTGTAGAGTGTAGGGTATAGAGTGTAGGGTATAGAGTGTAGGGTATAGAGTGTAGGGTGTAGAGTGTATGGTATAGAGTGCAGGGTATAGAATGTATGGTATAGAGTGTAGAGTGTAGGATATAGAGTGTCGGGTATAGAGTGTAGAGTGTAGGGATTAGAGTGTAGGGTATAGAGTGTAGGGTATAGAGTGTAGAGTGTAGGGTAGAGAGTGTAGGATATAGAGTGTAGAGTGTAGGGTATAGAGTGTAGGGTATAGAGTGTAGGGTATAGAGTGTAGGGTATAGAGTGTAGAGTGTCGGGATTAGAGTGTAGGGTATAGAGTGTAGGATGTAGAGTGTAGGGTATAGAGTGTAGAGTGTAGGGTATAGAGTGTATGGTATAGAGTGTAGGGTATAGAGTGTAGGGTGTAGGGTATAGAGTGTAGGGTGTAGAGTGTAGGGTATAGAGTGTATGGTATAGAGTGTAGGGTATAGAATGTATGGTATAGAGTGTAGAGTGTAGGATATAGAGTGTAGGGTATAGAGTGTAGAGTGTAGGGTATAGAGTGTAGGGTATAGAGTGTAGAGTGTAGGGATTAGAGTGTAGGGTATAGAGTGTAGGGTATAGAGTGTAGAGTGTAGGGTAGATAGTGTAGGATATAGAGTGTAGAGTGTAGGGTATAGAGTGTAGGGTATAGAGTGTAGGGTATAGAGTGTAGGGTATAGAGTGTAGAGTGTAGGGCATAGAGTGTAAGGTATAGAGTGTAGGGTATAGAGTGTAGAGTGTAGGGTATAGAGTGTAGGGTATAGAGTGTAGGGTATAGAGTGTAGGGCATAGAGTGTAGGGTAAAGAGTGTAGGGTGTAGAGTGTAGGGTATAGAGTGTAGGGTATAGAGTGTAGAGTGTAGGGTAAAGAGTGTAGGGTATAAAGTGTAGGGTATAGAGTGTAGGGTATAGAGTGTAGGGTGTAGAGTGTAGGGTATAGCGTGTAGAGTGTCGGGTATAGAGTGTAGGGTATAGAGTGTAGGGTATAGAGTGTAGGGTATAGAGTGTAGAGTGTAGGGTATATAGTGTAGAGTGTAGGGTATAGAGTGTATGGTATAGAGTGTAGGGTATAGAGTGTAGGGTGTAGAGTGTTGGGTATAGAGTGTAGGGTATAGAGTGTAGGGTATAGAGTGTAGTGTATAGAGTGTAGGGAATAGAGTGTGGAGTGTAAGGTATAGAGTGTAGAGTGTAGGGTATAGACTGTAGGGTATAGAGTGTAGGGTATAGAGTGTAGGGTATAGATTGTAGAGTATAGGCTATAGAGTGTAGGGTATAGAGTGTAGAGTGTAGGGTATAGAGTGTAGGGTATAGAGTGTAGGGTATAGAGTGTAGAGTGTAGGGTATAGTGTGTAGGGTATAGAGTGCAGGGTGTAGAGTGTAGGGTATAGAGTGTAGGGTATAGAGTGTAGAGTGTAGGGTATAGAGTGTATGCTATAGAGTGTATGGTGTAGAGTGTATGGTATAGAGTGTAGGGTATACAGTGTAGAGTGTATGGTATAGAGTGTAGGGTGTAGAGTGTAGGGTATAGAGTGTATGTTATAGAGTGTAGGGTATAGAGTGTAGGGTAGAGAGTGTAGAGTGTAGGGTATAGAGTGTAGAGTGTAGGGATTAGAGTGTAGGGTATAGAGTGTAGGGTATAGAGTGTAGAGTGTAGGGTAGATAGTGTAGGATATAGAGTGTAGAGTGTAGGGTATAGAGTGTAGGGTATAGAGTGTAGGGTATAGAGTGTAGGGTATAGAGTGTAGAGTGTAGGGCATAGAGTGTAAGGTATAGAGTGTAGGGTATAGAGTGTAGAGTGTAGGGTATAGAGTGTAGGGTATAGAGTGTAGGGTATAGAGTGTAGGGCATAGAGTGTAGGGTAAAGAGTGTAGGGTGTAGAGTGTAGGGTATAGAGTGTAGGGTATAGAGTGTAGAGTGTAGGGTAAAGAGTGTAGGGTATAAAGTGTAGGGTATAGAGTGTAGGGTATAGAGTGTAGGGTATAGAGTGTAGAGTGTAGGGTATAGCGTGTAGAGTGTCGGGTATAGAGTGTAGGGTATAGAGTGTAGGGTATAGAGTGTAGGGTATAGAGTGTAGAGTGTAGGGTATATAGTGTAGAGTGTAGGGTATAGAGTGTATGGTATAGAGTGTAGGGTATAGAGTGTAGGGTGTAGAGTGTTGGGTATAGAGTGTAGGGTATAGAGTGTAGGGTATAGAGTGTAGTGTATAGAGTGTAGGGAATAGAGTGTGGAGTGTAAGGTATAGAGTGTAGAGTGTAGGGTATAGACTGTAGGGTATAGAGTGTAGGGTATAGAGTGTAGGGTATAGATTGTAGAGTATAGGCTATAGAGTGTAGGGTATAGAGTGTAGAGTGTAGGGTATAGAGTGTAGGGTATAGAGTGTAGGGTATAGAGTGTAGAGTGTAGGGTATAGTGTGTAGGGTATAGAGTGCAGGGTGTAGAGTGTAGGGTATAGAGTGTAGGGTATAGAGTGTAGAGTGTAGGGTATAGAGTGTATGCTATAGAGTGTATGGTGTAGAGTGTATGGTATAGAGTGTAGGGTATACAGTGTAGAGTGTATGGTATAGAGTGTAGGGTGTAGAGTGTAGGGTATAGAGTGTATGTTATAGAGTGTAGGGTATAGAGTGTAGGGTAGAGAGTGTAGAGTGTAGGGTATAGAGTGTAGGGTATAGAGTGTAGGGTATAGAGTGTAGAGTGTAGGGATTAGAGTGTAGAGTATAGAGTGTAGTGTGTAGAGTGTAGGGTATAGAGTGTAGAGTGTAGGGTATAGAGTGTATGGTATAGAGTGTAGGGTATAGAGTGTAGGGTGTAGAGTGTAGGGTATAGAGTGTAGGGTATAGAGTGTAGGGTATAGAGTGTATGGTATAGAGTGTAGGGAATAGAGTGTAGAGTGTAAGGTATAGAGTGTAGAGTGTAGGGTATAGAGTGTAGGGTATAGACTGTAGGGTATAAAGTGTAGGGTATAGATTGTAGGCTATAGAGTGTAGGGTATAGAGTGTAGGGTATAGAGTGTAGGGTATAGAGTGTAGGGTATAGAGTGTAGGGTATAGAGTGTAGAGTGTAGGGTATAGTGTGTAGAGTGTAGGGATTAGAGTGTAGGGTATAGAGTGTAGGGTATAGAGTGTAGAGTGTAGGGTAGATAGTGTAGGATATAGAGTGTAGAGTGTAGGGTATAGAGTGTAGGGTATAGAGTGTAGGGTATAGAGTGTAGGGTATAGAGTGTAGAGTGTAGGGCATAGAGTGTAAGGTATAGAGTGTAGGGTATAGAGTGTAGAGTGTAGGGTATAGAGTGTAGGGTATAGAGTGTAGGGTATAGAGTGTAGGGCATAGAGTGTAGGGTAAAGAGTGTAGGGTGTAGAGTGTAGGGTATAGAGTGTAGGGTATAGAGTGTAGAGTGTAGGGTAAAGAGTGTAGGGTATAAAGTGTAGGGTATAGAGTGTAGGGTATAGAGTGTAGGGTATAGAGTGTAGAGTGTAGGGTATAGCGTGTAGAGTGTCGGGTATAGAGTGTAGGGTATAGAGTGTAGGGTATAGAGTGTAGGGTATAGAGTGTAGAGTGTAGGGTATATAGTGTAGAGTGTAGGGTATAGAGTGTATGGTATAGAGTGTAGGGTATAGAGTGTAGGGTGTAGAGTGTTGGGTATAGAGTGTAGGGTATAGAGTGTAGGGTATAGAGTGTAGTGTATAGAGTGTAGGGAATAGAGTGTGGAGTGTAAGGTATAGAGTGTAGAGTGTAGGGTATAGACTGTAGGGTATAGAGTGTAGGGTATAGAGTGTAGGGTATAGATTGTAGAGTATAGGCTATAGAGTGTAGGGTATAGAGTGTAGAGTGTAGGGTATAGAGTGTAGGGTATAGAGTGTAGGGTATAGAGTGTAGAGTGTAGGGTATAGTGTGTAGGGTATAGAGTGCAGGGTGTAGAGTGTAGGGTATAGAGTGTAGGGTATAGAGTGTAGAGTGTAGGGTATAGAGTGTATGCTATAGAGTGTATGGTGTAGAGTGTATGGTATAGAGTGTAGGGTATACAGTGTAGAGTGTATGGTATAGAGTGTAGGGTGTAGAGTGTAGGGTATAGAGTGTATGTTATAGAGTGTAGGGTATAGAGTGTAGGGTAGAGAGTGTAGAGTGTAGGGTATAGAGTGTAGGGTATAGAGTGTAGGGTATAGAGTGTAGAGTGTAGGGATTAGAGTGTAGGGTATAGAGTGTAGTGTGTAGAGTGTAGGGTATAGAGTGTAGAGTGTAGGGTATAGAGTGTATGGTATAGAGTGTAGGGTATAGAGTGTAGGGTGTAGAGTGTAGGGTATAGAGTGTAGGGTATAGAGTGTAGGGTATAGAGTGTATGGTATAGAGTGTAGGGAATAGAGTGTAGAGTGTAAGGTATAGAGTGTAGAGTGTAGGGTATAGAGTGTAGGGTATAGACTGTAGGGTATAAAGTGTAGGGTATAGATTGTAGGTTATAGAGTGTAGGGTATAGAGTGTAGGGTATAGAGTGTAGGGTATAGAGTGTAGGGTATAGAGTGTAGGGTATAGAGTGTAGAGTGTAGGGTATAGTGTGTAGGGTATAGAGTGCAGGGTGTAGAGTGTAGGGTATAGAGTGTAGGGTATAGAGTGTAGAGTGTAGGGTATAGAGTGTATGCTATAGAGTGTATGGTGTAGAGTGTATGGTATAGAGTGTAGGGTATAGAGTGTAGAGTGTAGGGTATAGAGTGTAGGGTATAGAGTGTATGTTATAGAGTGTAGGGTATAGAGTGTAGAGTGTAGGGTATAGAGTTTAGAGTGTAGGGTATAGAGTGTAGGGTATAGAGTGTAAGGTATAGAGTGTAGGGTGTAGAGTGTAGGGTATAGATTGTAGGGTATAGAGTGTAGGGTATAGAGTGTACGGTATAGAGTGTAGGGTATGGAGTGTATGGTATAGAGTGTAGGGTATAGAGTGTAGGGTATAGAGTGTAGGGTATAAAGTGTAGAGTGTAGGGTATAGAGTGTAGAGTGTAGGGTATAGAGTGTATGGTATAGAGTGTAGGGTATAGAGTGTAGGGTGTAGAGTGTTGGGTATAGAGTGTAGGGTATAGAGTGTAGGGTATAGAGTGTAGGGTATAGAGTGTAGGGAATAGAGTGTAGGGTATAGAGTGTAGAGTGTAGGGATTAGAGTGTAGGGTATAGAGTGTAGGGTATAGAGTGTAAGGTATAGAGTGTAGGGTATAGAGTGTAGAGTGTAGGGTATAGAGTGTAGAGTGTAGGGTATAGAGTGTAGGGTATAGAGTGTAGGGTATAGAGTGTAGGGTAGAGTCTGTAGAGTGTAGGGTATAGAGTGTAGGGTATAGAGTGTAGAGTATAGAGTGTAGAGTGTAGGGATTAGAGTGTAGGGTATAGAGTGTAGGGTGTAGAGTGTAGGGTATAGAGTGTAGAGTGTAGTGTATAGAGTGTATGGTATAGAGTGTAGGGTGTAGAGAGTAGGGTATAGAGTGTAGGGTATAGAGTGTAGGGTATAGAGTGTAGGGAATAGAGTGTAGAGTGTAAGGTATAGAGTGTAGAGTGTAGGGTATAGAGTGTAGGGTATAGAGTGTAGAGTGAAGGGATTAGAGTGTAGGGTATAGAGTGTAGGGTGTAGAGTGTAGGGTATAGAGTGTAGAGTGTAGGGTATAGAGTGTATGGTATAGAGTGTAGGGTATAGAGTGTAGGGTGTAGAGTGTAGGGTATAGAGTGTAGGGTATAGAGTGTAGGGTATAGAGTGTAGGGTATAGAGTGTAGGGAATAGAGTGTAGAGTGTAAGGTATAGAGTGTAGAGTGTAGGGTATAGAGTGTAGGGTATAGACTGTAGGGTATAGAGTGTAGGGTATAGAGTGTAGGGTATAGATTGTAGAGTGTAGGCTATAGAGTGTAGGGTATAGAGTGTAGAGTGTAGGGTATAGAGTGTAGGGTATAGAGTGTAGGGTATAGAGTGTAGAGTGTAGGGTATAGTGTGTACGGTATAGAGTGCAGGGTGTAGAGTGTAGGGTATAGAGTGTAGGGTATAGAGTGTAGAGTGTAGGGTATAGAGTGTACGCCATAGAGTGTATGGTGTAGAGTGTATGGTATAGAGTGTAGGGTATAGATTGTAGAGTGTATGGTATAGAGTGTATGTTATAGAGTGTAGGGTATAGAGTGTAGGGTAGAGAGTGTATGTTATAGAGTGTAGGGTATAGAGTGTAGGGTAGAGAGTGTAGAGTGTAGGGTATAGAGTGTAGGGTAGGGTATAGAGTGTAGAGTGTCGGGATTAGAGTGTAGGGTATAGAGTGTGGGATGTAGAGTGTAGGGTATAGAGTGTAGAGTGTAGGGTATAGAGTGTATGGTATAGAGTGTAGGGTATAGAGTGTAGGGTGTAGAGTGTAGGGTATAGAGTGTAGGGAATAGAGTGTAGGGTATAGAGTGTAGGGTATAGAGTGTAGGGTGTAGAGTGTAGGGTATAGAGTGTATAGTATAGAGTGTAGGGTATAGAATGTATGGTATAGAGTGTAGAGTGTAGGATATAGAGTGTAGGGTATAGAGTGTAGGGTATAGAGTGTAGGGTATAGAGTGTAGGGTATAGAGTGTAGAGTGTAGGGTATAGCATGTAGAGTGTCGGGTATAGAGTGTAGGGTATAGAGTGTAGGGTATAGAGTGTAGGGTATAGAGTGTAGAGTGTAGGGTATAGAGTGTAGAGTGTAGGGTATAGAGTGTATGGTATAGAGTGTAGGGTATAGAGTGTAGGGTGTAGAGTGTTGGGTATAGAGTGTAGGGTATAGAGTGTAGGGTATAGAGTGTAGGGTATAGAGTGTAGGGAATAGAGTGTAGAGTGTAAGGTATAGAGTGTAGAGTGTAGGGTATAGAGTGTAGGGTATAGAGTGTAGAGTGTAGGGATTAGAGTGTAGGGTATAGAGTGTAGGGTATAGTGTGTAGGGTATAGAGTGTAGAGTGTAGGGTATAGAGTGTAGGGTATTGAGTTTAGGGTATAGATTGTAGGGTATAGAGTGTAGGGCATAGAGTGTAGGGTATAGAGTGTAGGGTATAGAGTGTAGAGTGTAGGGTATAGAGTGTAGGGTATAGAGTGTAGGGTAGAGAGTGTAGAGTGTAGGGATTAGAGTGTACGGTATAGAGTGTAGGGTGTAGAGTGTAGGGCATAGAGTGTAGAGTGTAGGGTATAGAGTGTATGGTATAGAGTGTAGAGTATAGAGTGTAGGGTGTAGAGTGTAGGGTATAGAGTGTAGGGTATAGAGTGTAGGGTATAGAGTGTAGGGAATAGAGTGTTGAGTGTAAGGTACAGAGTGTAGAGTGTAGGGAATAGAGTGTAGAGTGTAGGGTATAGAGTGTAGGGTATAGAGTGTAGGGTATAGAGTGTAGGGTATACAGTGTAGGGTATAGAGTGTAGAGTGTAGGGTATAGAGTGTAGAGTGTAGGGTATAGAGTGTAGAGTGTAGGGCATAGAGTGTAGATTGTAGGGTATAGAGTGTAGGGTATAGAGTGTAGGGTATAGAGTGTAGGGTATAGAGTGTAGAGTGTAGGGTATAGAGTGTAGAGTGTAGGGTATAGAGTGTAGGGTACAGAGTGTAGGGTATAGAGTGTAGGGTAGAGAGTGTAGAGTGTAGGGTATAGAGTGTAGGGTATAGAGTGTAGGGTGTGGAGTGTAGGGTATAGAGTGTAGAGTGTAGGGTATAGAGTGTATGGTATAGAGTGTAGGGTATAGAGTGTAGGGTGTAGAGTGTAGGGTATAGAGTGTAGGGTATAGAGTGTAGGGTATAGAGTGTAGGGTATAGAGTGTAGGGAATAGAGTGTAGAGTGTAAGGTATAGAGTGTAGAGTGTAGGGATTAGAGTGTAGGGTATAGAGTGTAGGGTGTAGAGTGTAGGGTATAGAGTGTAGAGTGTAGGGTATAGAGTGTATGGTATAGAGTGTAGGGTATAGAGTCTAGGGTGTAGAGTGTAGGGTATAGAGTGTAGGGTATAGAGTGTAGGGTATAGAGTGTAGGGTATAGAGTGTAGGGAATAGAGTGTGGAGTGTAAGGTATAGAGTGTAGAGTGTAGGGTATAGAGTGTAGGGTATAGACTGTAGGGTATAGAGTGTAGGGTATAGAATGTAGGGTATAGATTGTAGAGTGTAGGCTATAGAGTGTAGGGTATAGAGAGTAGAGTGTAGGGTATAGAGTGTAGGGTATAGAGTGTAGGGTATAGAGTGTAGGGTATAGAGTGTAGAGTGTAGGGTATAGTGTGTAGGGTATAGAGTGCAGGGTGTAGAGTGTAGGGTATAGAGTGTAGGGTATAGAGTGTAGAGTGTAGGGTATAGAGTGTATGCTATAGAGTGTATGGTGTAGAGTGTATGGTATAGAGTGTAGGGTATAGAGTGTAGAGTGTATGGTATAGAGTGTAGGGTGTAGAGTGTAGGGTATAGAGTGTATGTTATAGAGTGTAGGGTATAGAGTGTAAGGTAGAGAGTGTAGAGTGTAGGGTATAGAGTGTAGGGTATAGAGTGTAGGGTATAGAGTGTAGAGTGTAGGGATTAGAGTGTAGGGTATAGAGTGTAGTGTGTAGAGTGTAGGGTATAGAGTGTAGAGTGTAGGGTATAGAGTGTAGGGTATAGAGTGTAGGGTATAGAGTGTAGGGTATAGAGTGTAGAGTGTAGGGTATAGTGTGTAGGGTATAGAGTGCAGGGTGTAGAGTGTAGGGTATAGAGTGTAGGGTATAGAGTGTAGAGTGTAGGGTATAGAGTGTATGCTATAGAGTGTATGGTGTAGAGTGTATGGTATAGAGTGTAGGGTATAGAGTGTAGAGTGTATGGTATAGAGTGTAGGGTGTAGAGTGTAGGGTATAGAGTGTATGTTATAGAGTGTAGGGTATAGAGTGTAGGGTAGAGAGTGTAGAGTGTAGGGTATAGAGTGTAGGGTATAGAGTGTAGGGTATAGAGTGTAGAGTGTAGGGATTAGAGTGTAGGGTATAGAGTGTAGTGTGTAGGGTGTAGGGTATAGAGTGTAGAGTGTAGGGTATAGAGTGTATGGTATAGAGTGTAGGGTATAGAGTGTAGGGTGTAGAGTGTAGGGTATAGAGTGTAGGGTATAGAGTGTAGGGTATAGAGTGTAGGGAATAGAGTGTAGAGTGTAAGGTATAGAGTGTAGAGTATAGGGTATAGAGTGTAGGGTATAGAGTGTAGAGTGTAGGGATTAGAGTGTAGGGTATAGAGTGTAGGGTGTAGAGTGTAGGGTATAGAGTGTAGAGTGTAGGGTATAGAGTGTATGGTATAGAGTGTAGGGTATAGAGTGTAGGGTGTAGAGTGTAGGGTATAGAGTGTAGGGTATAGAGTGTAGGGTATAGAGTGTAAGGTATAGAGTGTAGGGAATAGAGTGTAGAGTGTAAGGTATAGAGTGTAGAGTGTAGGGTATAGAGTGTAGGGTATAGAGTGTAGGGTATAGAGTGTAGGGTATAGAGTGTAGGGTATAGAGTGTAGGGTATAGAGTGTAGGGTATAGAGTGTAGGGTATAGAGTGTAGAGTGTAGGGTATAGTGTGTAGGGTATAGAGTGCAGGGTGTAGAGTGTAGGGTATAGAGTGTAGGGTATAGAATGTAGAGTGTAGGGTATAGAGTGTATGCTATAGAGTGTATGGTGTAGAGTGTATGGTATAGAGTGTAGGGTATAGAGTGTAGAGTGTAGGGTATAGAGTGTAGGGTATAGAGTGTAGGGTATAGATTGTAGAGTATAGGCTATAGAGTGTAGGGTATAGAGTGTAGAGTGTAGGGTATAGAGTGTAGGGTATAGAGTGTAGGGTATAGAGTGTAGAGTGTAGGGTATAGTGTGTAGGGTATAGAGTGCAGGGTGTAGAGTGTAGGGTATAGAGTGTAGGGTATAGAGTGTAGAGTGTAGGGTATAGAGTGTATGCTATAGAGTGTATGGTGTAGAGTGTATGGTATAGAGTGTAGGGTATACAGTGTAGAGTGTATGGTATAGAGTGTAGGGTGTAGAGTGTAGGGTATAGAGTGTATGTTATAGAGTGTAGGGTATAGAGTGTAGGGTAGAGAGTGTAGAGTGTAGGGTATAGAGTGTAGGGTATAGAGTGTAGGGTATAGAGTGTAGAGTGTAGGGATTAGAGTGTAGGGTATAGAGTGTAGTGTGTAGAGTGTAGGGTATAGAGTGTAGAGTGTAGGGTATAGAGTGTATGGTATAGAGTGTAGGGTATAGAGTGTAGGGTGTAGAGTGTAGGGTATAGAGTGTAGGGTATAGAGTGTAGGGTATAGAGTGTATGGTATAGAGTGTAGGGAATAGAGTGTAGAGTGTAAGGTATAGAGTGTAGAGTGTAGGGTATAGAGTGTAGGGTATAGACTGTAGGGTATAAAGTGTAGGGTATAGATTGTAGGTTATAGAGTGTAGGGTATAGAGTGTAGGGTATAGAGTGTAGGGTATAGAGTGTAGGGTATAGAGTGTAGGGTATAGAGTGTAGAGTGTAGGGTATAGTGTGTAGGGTATAGAGTGCAGGGTGTAGAGTGTAGGGTATAGAGTGTAGGGTATAGAGTGTAGAGTGTAGGGTATAGAGTGTATGCTATAGAGTGTATGGTGTAGAGTGTATGGTATAGAGTGTAGGGTATAGAGTGTAGAGTGTAGGGTATAGAGTGTAGGGTATAGAGTGTATGTTATAGAGTGTAGGGTATAGAGTGTAGAGTGTAGGGTATAGAGTTTAGAGTGTAGGGTATAGAGTGTAGGGTATAGAGTGTAAGGTATAGAGTGTAGGGTGTAGAGTGTAGGGTATAGATTGTAGGGTATAGAGTGTAGGGTATAGAGTGTACGGTATAGAGTGTAGGGTATGGAGTGTATGGTATAGAGTGTAGGGTATAGAGTGTAGGGTATAGAGTGTAGGGTATAAAGTGTAGAGTGTAGGGTATAGAGTGTAGAGTGTAGGGTATAGAGTGTATGGTATAGAGTGTAGGGTATAGAGTGTAGGGTGTAGAGTGTTGGGTATAGAGTGTAGGGTATAGAGTGTAGGGTATAGAGTGTAGGGTATAGAGTGTAGGGAATAGAGTGTAGGGTATAGAGTGTAGAGTGTAGGGATTAGAGTGTAGGGTATAGAGTGTAGGGTATAGAGTGTAAGGTATAGAGTGTAGGGTATAGAGTGTAGAGTGTAGGGTATAGAGTGTAGAGTGTAGGGTATAGAGTGTAGGGTATAGAGTGTAGGGTATAGAGTGTAGGGTAGAGTCTGTAGAGTGTAGGGTATAGAGTGTAGGGTATAGAGTGTAGAGTATAGAGTGTAGAGTGTAGGGATTAGAGTGTAGGGTATAGAGTGTAGGGTGTAGAGTGTAGGGTATAGAGTGTAGAGTGTAGTGTATAGAGTGTATGGTATAGAGTGTAGGGTGTAGAGAGTAGGGTATAGAGTGTAGGGTATAGAGTGTAGGGTATAGAGTGTAGGGAATAGAGTGTAGAGTGTAAGGTATAGAGTGTAGAGTGTAGGGTATAGAGTGTAGGGTATAGAGTGTAGAGTGAAGGGATTAGAGTGTAGGGTATAGAGTGTAGGGTGTAGAGTGTAGGGTATAGAGTGTAGAGTGTAGGGTATAGAGTGTATGGTATAGAGTGTAGGGTATAGAGTGTAGGGTGTAGAGTGTAGGGTATAGAGTGTAGGGTATAGAGTGTAGGGTATAGAGTGTAGGGTATAGAGTGTAGGGAATAGAGTGTAGAGTGTAAGGTATAGAGTGTAGAGTGTAGGGTATAGAGTGTAGGGTATAGACTGTAGGGTATAGAGTGTAGGGTATAGAGTGTAGGGTATAGATTGTAGAGTGTAGGCTATAGAGTGTAGGGTATAGAGTGTAGAGTGTAGGGTATAGAGTGTAGGGTATAGAGTGTAGGGTATAGAGTGTAGAGTGTAGGGTATAGTGTGTACGGTATAGAGTGCAGGGTGTAGAGTGTAGGGTATAGAGTGTAGGGTATAGTGTAGAGTGTAGGGTATAGAGTGTACGCCATAGAGTGTATGGTGTAGAGTGTATGGTATAGAGTGTAGGGTATAGATTGTAGAGTGTATGGTATAGAGTGTATGTTATAGAGTGTAGGGTATAGAGTGTAGGGTAGAGAGTGTATGTTATAGAGTGTAGGGTATAGAGTGTAGGGTAGAGAGTGTAGAGTGTAGGGTATAGAGTGTAGGGTAGGGTATAGAGTGTAGAGTGTCGGGATTAGAGTGTAGGGTATAGAGTGTGGGATGTAGAGTGTAGGGTATAGAGTGTAGAGTGTAGGGTATAGAGTGTATGGTATAGAGTGTAGGGTATAGAGTGTAGGGTGTAGAGTGTAGGGTATAGAGTGTAGGGAATAGAGTGTAGGGTATAGAGTGTAGGGTATAGAGTGTAGGGTGTAGAGTGTAGGGTATAGAGTGTATAGTATAGAGTGTAGGGTATAGAATGTATGGTATAGAGTGTAGAGTGTAGGATATAGAGTGTAGGGTATAGAGTGTAGGGTATAGAGTGTAGGGTATAGAGTGTAGGGTATAGAGTGTAGAGTGTAGGGTATAGCATGTAGAGTGTCGGGTATAGAGTGTAGGGTATAGAGTGTAGGGTATAGAGTGTAGGGTGTAGAGTGTTGGGTATAGAGTGTAGGGTATAGAGTGTAGGGTATAGAGTGTAGGGTATAGAGTGTAGGGAATAGAGTGTAGAGTGTAAGGTATAGAGTGTAGAGTGTAGGGTATAGAGTGTAGGGTATAGAGTGTAGAGTGTAGGGATTAGAGTGTAGGGTATAGAGTGTAGGGTATAGTGTGTAGGGTATAGAGTGTAGAGTGTAGGGTATAGAGTGTAGGGTATTGAGTTTAGGGTATAGATTGTAGGGTATAGAGTGTAGGGCATAGAGTGTAGGGTATAGAGTGTAGGGTATAGAGTGTAGAGTGTAGGGTATAGAGTGTAGGGTATAGAGTGTAGGGTAGAGAGTGTAGAGTGTAGGGATTAGAGTGTACGGTATAGAGTGTAGGGTGTAGAGTGTAGGGCATAGAGTGTAGAGTGTAGGGTATAGAGTGTATGGTATAGAGTGTAGAGTATAGAGTGTAGGGTGTAGAGTGTAGGGTATAGAGTGTAGGGTATAGAGTGTAGGGTATAGAGTGTAGGGAATAGAGTGTTGAGTGTAAGGTACAGAGTGTAGAGTGTAGGGAATAGAGTGTAGAGTGTAGGGTATAGAGTGTAGGGTATAGAGTGTAGGGTATAGAGTGTAGGGTATACAGTGTAGGGTATAGAGTGTAGAGTGTAGGGTATAGAGTGTAGAGTGTAGGGTATAGAGTGTAGAGTGTAGGGCATAGAGTGTAGATTGTAGGGTATAGAGTGTAGGGTATAGAGTGTAGGGTATAGAGTGTAGGGTATAGAGTGTAGAGTGTAGGGTATAGAGTGTAGAGTGTAGGGTATAGAGTGTAGGGTACAGAGTGTAGGGTATAGAGTGTAGGGTAGAGAGTGTAGAGTGTAGGGTATAGAGTGTAGGGTATAGAGTGTAGGGTGTGGAGTGTAGGGTATAGAGTGTAGAGTGTAGGGTATAGAGTGTATGGTATAGAGTGTAGGGTATAGAGTGTAGGGTGTAGAGTGTAGGGTATAGAGTGTAGGGTATAGAGTGTAGGGTATAGAGTGTAGGGTATAGAGTGTAGGGAATAGAGTGTAGAGTGTAAGGTATAGAGTGTAGAGTGTAGGGTATAGAGTGTAAGGTATAGAGTGTAGAGTGTAGGGATTAGAGTGTAGGGTATAGAGTGTAGGGTGTAGAGTGTAGGGTATAGAGTGTAGAGTGTAGGGTATAGAGTGTATGGTATAGAGTGTAGGGTATAGAGTCTAGGGTGTAGAGTGTAGGGTATAGAGTGTAGGGTATAGAGTGTAGGGTATAGAGTGTAGGGTATAGAGTGTAGGGAATAGAGTGTGGAGTGTAAGGTATAGAGTGTAGAGTGTAGGGTATAGAGTGTAGGGTATAGACTGTAGGGTATAGAGTGTAGGGTATAGAATGTAGGGTATAGATTGTAGAGTGTAGGCTATAGAGTGTAGGGTATAGAGAGTAGAGTGTAGGGTATAGAGTGTAGGGTATAGAGTGTAGGGTATAGAGTGTAGGGTATAGAGTGTAGAGTGTAGGGTATAGTGTGTAGGGTATAGAGTGCAGGGTGTAGAGTGTAGGGTATAGAGTGTAGGGTATAGAGTGTAGAGTGTAGGGTATAGAGTGTATGCTATAGAGTGTATGGTGTAGAGTGTATGGTATAGAGTGTAGGGTATAGAGTGTAGAGTGTATGGTATAGAGTGTAGGGTGTAGAGTGTAGGGTATAGAGTGTATGTTATAGAGTGTAGGGTATAGAGTGTAAGGTAGAGAGTGTAGAGTGTAGGGTATAGAGTGTAGGGTATAGAGTGTAGGGTATAGAGTGTAGAGTGTAGGGATTAGAGTGTAGGGTATAGAGTGTAGTGTGTAGAGTGTAGGGTATAGAGTGTAGAGTGTAGGGTATAGAGTGTAGGGTATAGAGTGTAGGGTATAGAGTGTAGGGTATAGAGTGTAGAGTGTAGGGTATAGTGTGTAGGGTATAGAGTGCAGGGTGTAGAGTGTAGGGTATAGAGTGTAGGGTATAGAGTGTAGAGTGTAGGGTATAGAGTGTATGCTATAGAGTGTATGGTGTAGAGTGTATGGTATAGAGTGTAGGGTATAGAGTGTAGAGTGTATGGTATAGAGTGTAGGGTGTAGAGTGTAGGGTATAGAGTGTATGTTATAGAGTGTAGGGTATAGAGTGTAGGGTAGAGAGTGTAGAGTGTAGGGTATAGAGTGTAGGGTATAGAGTGTAGGGTATAGAGTGTAGAGTGTAGGGATTAGAGTGTAGGGTATAGAGTGTAGTGTGTAGGGTGTAGGGTATAGAGTGTAGAGTGTAGGGTATAGAGTGTATGGTATAGAGTGTAGGGTATAGAGTGTAGGGTGTAGAGTGTAGGGTATAGAGTGTAGGGTATAGAGTGTAGGGTATAGAGTGTAGGGAATAGAGTGTAGAGTGTAAGGTATAGAGTGTAGAGTATAGGGTATAGAGTGTAGGGTATAGAGTGTAGAGTGTAGGGATTAGAGTGTAGGGTATAGAGTGTAGGGTGTAGAGTGTAGGGTATAGAGTGTAGAGTGTAGGGTATAGAGTGTATGGTATAGAGTGTAGGGTATAGAGTGTAGGGTGTAGAGTGTAGGGTATAGAGTGTAGGGTATAGAGTGTAGGGTATAGAGTGTAAGGTATAGAGTGTAGGGAATAGAGTGTAGAGTGTAAGGTATAGAGTGTAGAGTGTAGGGTATAGAGTGTAGGGTATAGAGTGTAGGGTATAGAGTGTAGGGTATAGAGTGTAGGGTATAGAGTGTAGGGTATAGAGTGTAGGGTATAGAGTGTAGGGTATAGAGTGTAGAGTGTAGGGTATAGTGTGTAGGGTATAGAGTGCAGGGTGTAGAGTGTAGGGTATAGAGTGTAGGGTATAGAATGTAGAGTGTAGGGTATAGAGTGTATGCTATAGAGTGTATGGTGTAGAGTGTATGGTATAGAGTGTAGGGTATAGAGTGTAGAGTGTAGGGTATAGAGTGTAGGGTATAGAGTGTATGTTATAGAGTGTAGGGTATAGAGTGTAGAGTGTAGGGTATAGAGTGTAGGGTATAGAGTGTAAGGTATAGAGTGTAGGGTGTAGAGTGTAGGGTATAGATTGTAGGGTATAGAGTGTAGGGTATAGAGTGTACGGTATAGAGTGTAGGGTATGGAGTGTTTGGTCTAGAGTGTAGGGTATAGAGTGTAGAGTGTAGGGTATAGAGTGTAGGGTATAGAGTGTAGGGTATAGAGTGTAGGGTATAGAATGTAGGGTATAGAGTGTAGGGTATAGAGTGTAGAGTGCAGGGTATAGAGTTTAGAGTGTAGGGTATAGAGTGTAGGGTATAGAGTGTAAGGTATAGAGTGTAGGGTGTAGAGTGTAGAGTATAGAGTGTAGGGTATAGGGTGTAGGGTATAGAGTGTAGGGTATAGAGTGTAGGGTACAGAGTGTATGGTATAGAGTGTAGGGTATAGAGTGTATGGTATAGAGTGTAGGGTATAGAGTGTAGGGTATAGAGTGTATGTTATAGAGTGTAGGGTATAGAGCGTAGAGTGTAGGGTATAGAGTGTAGAGTGTAGAGTGTAGGGTATAGAGTGTAGAGTGTAGGGTATAGAGTGTAGAGTGTAGGGTATAGAGTTTAGAGTGTAGGGTATAGAGTGTAAGGTATAGAGTGTAGGGTGTAGAGTGTAGGGTATAGATTGTAGGGTATAGAGTGTAGGGTATAGAGTGTACGGTATAGAGTGTAGGGTATGGAGTGTATGGTCTAGAGTGTAGGGTATAGAGTGTAGAGTGTAGGGTATAGAGTGTAGGGTATAGAGTGTAGGGTATAGAGTGTAAGGTGTAGAGTGTAGGGCATAGAGTGTAGGGTATAGAGTGTAGGGTATAGAGTGTAGGGTATAGAGTGTAGAGTGTAGGGTATAGTGTGTAGGGTATAGAGTGCAGGGTGTAGAGTGTAGGGTATAGAGTGTAGGGTATAGAATGTAGAGTGTAGGGTATAGAGTGTATGCTATAGAGTGTATGGTGTAGAGTGTATGGTATAGAGTGTAGGGTATAGAGTGTAGAGTGTAGGGTATAGAGTGTAGGGTATAGAGTGTATGTTATAGAGTGTAGGGTATAGAGTGTAGAGTGTAGGGTATAGAGTGTAGGGTATAGAGTGTAAGGTATAGAGTGTAGGGTGTAGAGTGTAGGGTATAGATTGTAGGGTATAGAGTGTAGGGTATAGAGTGTACGGTATAGAGTGTAGGGTATGGAGTGTTTGGTCTAGAGTGTAGGGTATAGAGTGTAGAGTGTAGGGTATAGAGTGTAGGGTATAGAGTGTAGGGTATAGAGTGTAGGGTATAGAATGTAGGGTATAGAGTGTAGGGTATAGAGTGTAGAGTGCAGGGTATAGAGTTTAGAGTGTAGGGTATAGAGTGTAGGGTATAGAGTGTAAGGTATAGAGTGTAGGGTGTAGAGTGTAGAGTATAGAGTGTAGGGTATAGGGTGTAGGGTATAGAGTGTAGGGTATAGAGTGTAGGGTACAGAGTGTATGGTATAGAGTGTAGGGTATAGAGTGTATGGTATAGAGTGTAGGGTATAGAGTGTAGGGTATAGAGTGTATGTTATAGAGTGTAGGGTATAGAGCGTAGAGTGTAGGGTATAGAGTGTAGAGTGTAGAGTGTAGGGTATAGAGTGTAGAGTGTAGGGTATAGAGTGTAGAGTGTAGGGTATAGAGTTTAGAGTGTAGGGTATAGAGTGTAAGGTATAGAGTGTAGGGTGTAGAGTGTAGGGTATAGATTGTAGGGTATAGAGTGTAGGGTATAGAGTGTACGGTATAGAGTGTAGGGTATGGAGTGTATGGTCTAGAGTGTAGGGTATAGAGTGTAGAGTGTAGGGTATAGAGTGTAGGGTATAGAGTGTAGGGTATAGAGTGTAAGGTGTAGAGTGTAGGGTATAGAGTGTAGGGTATAGAGTGTAGGGTATAGAGTGTAGGGTATAGAGTGTATGGTATAGAGTGTAGAGTGTAGGGTATAGAGTTTAGAGTGTAGGGTATAGAGTGTAAGGTATAGAGTGTAGGGTGTAGAGTGTAGGGTATAGAGTGTAGGGTATAGAGTGTATGGTATAGAGTGTACGGTATAGAGTGTAGGGTATAGAGTGTATGGTATAGAGTGTAGGGTATAGAGTGTAGGGTATAGAGTGTAGGGTATAGAGTGTATGGTATAGATTGTAGGGTATAGAGTGTAGGGTGTAGAGTGTATGTTATAGAGTGTAGGGTATAGAGTGTAGGGTATAGAGTTTAGAGTGTAGGGTATAGAGAGTAGGGTATAGAGTGTAAGGTATAGAGTGTAGGGTGTAGAGTGTAGGGTATAGAGTGTAGGGCATAGGGTGTAGGGTATAGAGTGTAGGGTATAGAGTGTAGAGTGTAGGGTATAGAGTGTAGGGTATAGAGTGTAGGGTATAGAGTGTAGAGTGTAGGGTATAGAGTGTAGGGTATTGAGTGTAGGGTATAGAGTGTAGGGTATAGAGTGTAGGGTATAGAGTGTAGAGTTTAGGGTATAGAGTGTAGAGTGTAGGGTATAGAGTGTAGGGTATAGAGTGTAGGGTATAGAGTGTAGGGTAGAGAGTGTAGAGTGTAGGATATAGAGTGTAGGGTATAGAGTGTAGGGTATAGAGTGTAGAGTGTAGGGATTAAAGTGTAGGGTATAGAGTGTAGGGTGTAGAGTGTAGGGTATAGAGTGTAGAGTGTAGGGTATAGAGTGTATGATATAGAGTGTAGGGTATAGAGTGTAGGGTGTAGAATGTGGGGTATAGAGTGTTGGGCATAGAGTGTAGGGTATAGAGTGTAGGGTATAGAGTGTAGAGTGTAGGGTATAGAGTGTATGGTATAGAGTGTAGGGTATAGAGTGTAGGGTATAGAGTGTAGGGCAAAGAGTGTAGGGTATAGAGTGTAGGGTATAGAGTGTAGGGTATAGAGTGTAGGGTATAGAGTGTAGGGTATATAGTGTAGAGTGTAGGGTATAGAGTGTAGGGTATAGAGTGTAGGGCAAAGAGTGTAGGGTAAAGAGTGTAGGGTATAGAGTGTAGGGTATAGAGTGTAGGGTATAGAGTGTAGGGTATATAGTGTAGAGTGTAGGGTATAGAGTGTAGGGTATAGAGTGTAGGGTATAGAGTGTAGGGTATATAGTGTAGAGTGTAGGGTATAGAGTGTAGGGTATAGAGTGTAGGGTATAGAGTGTAGGGTATAGAGTGCAGGGTATAGAGTGTAGAGTGTAGGGTATAGAGTGTAGAGTGTAGGGTATAGAGTGTAGGGTATAGAGTGTAGGGTATAGAGTGTAGGGTATAGAGTGTAGAGTGTAGGGTATAGAGTGTAGGGTATAGAGTGTAGGGAGTAGAGTGTAGGGTATAGAGTGTAGGGTTCAGAGTGTAGGGTATAGAGTGTAGGGTATAGAGTGTATGGTATAGAGTGTAGGGTATAGAGTGTAGGGTATAGAGTGTAGGGTATAGAGTGTAGGGTATAGAGTGTAGAGTGTAGGGTATAGAGTGTAGGGTATAGAGTGTATGGTATAGAGTGTAGGGTATAGAGTGTAGGGTATAGAGTGTAGGGTATAGAGTGTAGGGTATAGAGTGTAGAGTGTCGGGATTAGAGTGTAGGGTATAGAGTGTAGGATGTAGAGTGTAGGGTATAGAGTGTAGAGTGTAGGGTATAGAGTGTATGGTATAGAGTGTAGGGTATAGAGTGTAGGGTGTAGAGTGTAGGGTATAGAGTGTAGGGTATAGAGTGTATGGTATAGAGTGTAGGGAATAGAGTGTAGAGTGTAAGGTATAGAGTGTAGAGTGTAGGGTATAGAGTGTAGGGTATAGACTGTAGGGTATAGAGTGTAGGGTATAGAGTGTAGGGTATAGATTGTAGAGTGTAGGCTATAGAGTGTAGGGTATAGAGTGTGGGGTGTAGAGTGTAGGGTATAGAGTGTATGGTATAGAGTGTAGGGAATAGAGTGTAGAGTGTAAGGTATAGAGTGTAGAGTGTAGGGTATAGAGTGTAGGGTATAGACTGTAGGGTATAGAGTGTAGGGTATAGAGTGTAGAGTGTAGGGTATAGAGTGTATGGTATAGAGTGTAGGGTATAGAGTGTGGGGTGTAGAGTGTAGGGTATAGAGTGTAGGGTACAGAGTGTAGGGAATAGAGTGTAGAGTGTAAGGTATAGAGTGTAGAGTGTAGGGCATAGAGTGTAGAGTGTAGGGTATAGAGTGTAGGGTATAGAGTGTAGGGTATAGAGTGTAGGGTATAGAGTGTAGGGTATAGAGTGTAGAGTGTAGGGTATAGAGTGTAGAGTGTAGGGTATAGAGTGTAGAGTGTAGGGTATAGAGTGTAGGGTATAGAGTGTAGGGTATAGAGTGTAGGGTATAGAGTGTAGAGTGTAGGGTATAGAGTGTAGAGTGTAGGGTATAGAGTGTAGGGTATAGTGTGCAGGGTATAGAGTGTAGGGTAGAGAGTGTAGAGTGTAGGGTATAGAGTGTAGGGTATAGAGTGTAGGGTATAGAGTGTAGAGTGTAGGGATTAGAGTGTAGGGTATAGAGTGTAGGGTATAGAGTGTAGGGTGTAGAGTGTAGGGTATAGAGTGTAGGGTATAGAGTGTAGGGTATAGAGTGTAGGGAATAGAGTGTAGAGTGTAAGGTATAGAGTGTAGAGTGTATGGTATAGAGTGTAAGGTATAGAGTGTAGAGTGTAGGGATTAGAGTGTAGGGTATAGAGTGTAGGGTGTAGAGTGTAGGGTATAGAGTGTAGAGTGTATGGTATAGAGTGTAGGGTATAGAGTGTAGGGTGTAGAGTGTAGGGTATAGAGTGTAGGGTATAGAGTGTAGGGTATAGAGTGTAGGGTATAGAGTGTAGGGAATAGAGTGTGGAGTGTAAGGTATAGAGTGTAGAGTGTAGGGTATAGAGTGTAGGGTATAGACTGTAGGGTATAGAGTGTAGGGTATAGAGTGTAGGGTATAGAGTGTAGGGTATAGATTGTAGAGTGTAGGCTATAGAGTGTAGGGTATAGAGAGTAGAGTGTAGGGTATAGAGTGTAGGGTATAGAGTGTAGGGTATAGAGTGTAGGGTATAGAGTGTAGAGTGTAGGGTATAGTGTGTAGGGTATAGAGTGCAGGGTGTAGAGTGTAGGGTATAGAGTGTAGGGTATAGAGTGTAGAGTGTAGGGTATAGAGTGTATGCTATAGAGTGTATGGTGTAGAGTGTATGGTATAGAGTGTAGGGTATAGAGTGTAGAGTGTATGGTATAGAGTGTAGGGTGTAGAGTGTAGGGTATAGAGTGTATGTTATAGAGTGTAGGGTATAGAGTGTAGGGTAGAGAGTGTAGAGTGTAGGGTATAGAGTGTAGGGTATAGAGTGTAGGGTATAGAGTGTAGAGTGTAGGGATTAGAGTGTAGGGTATAGAGTGTAGTGTGTAGAGTGTAGGGTATAGAGTGTAGAGTGTAGGGTATAGAGTGTAGGGTATAGAGTGTAGGGTATAGAGTGTAGAGTGTAGGGATTAGAGTGTAGGGTATAGAGTGTAGTGTGTAGAGTGTAGGGTATAGAGTGTAGAGTGTAGGGTATAGAGTGTAGGGTATAGAGTGTAGGGTATAGAGTGTAGGGTATAGAGTGTAGAGTGTAGGGTATAGTGTGTAGGGTATAGAGTGCAGGGTGTAGAGTGTAGGGTATAGAGTGTAGGGTATAGAGTGTAGAGTGTAGGGTATAGAGTGTATGCTATAGAGTGTATGGTGTAGAGTGTATGGTATAGAGTGTAGGGTATAGAGTGTAGAGTGTATGGTATAGAGTGTAGGGTGTAGAGTGTAGGGTATAGAGTGTATGTTATAGAGTGTAGGGTATAGAGTGTAGGGTAGAGAGTGTAGAGTGTAGGGTATAGAGTGTAGGGTATAGAGTGTAGGGTATAGAGTGTAGAGTGTAGGGATTAGAGTGTAGGGTATAGAGTGTAGTGTGTAGAGTGTAGGGTATAGAGTGTAGAGTGTAGGGTATAGAGTGTATGGTATAGAGTGTAGGGTATAGAGTGTAGGGTGTAGAGTGTAGGGTATAGAGTGTAGGGTATAGAGTGTAGGGTATAGAGTGTAGGGAATAGAGTGTAGAGTGTAAGGTATAGAGTGTAGAGTATAGGGTATAGAGTGTAGGGTATAGAGTGTAGAGTGTAGGGTATAGAGTGTAGAGTGTAGGGTATAGAGTGTAGGGTATAGAGTGTAGGGTATAGAGTGTAGGGTATAGAGTGTAGAGTGTAGGGTATAGAGTGTAGGGTATAGAGTGTAGGGAGTAGAGTGTAGGGTATAGAGTGTAGGGTTCAGAGTGTAGGGTATAGAGTGTAGGGTATAGAGTGTATGGTATAGAGTGTAGGGTATAGAGTGTAGGGTATAGAGTGTAGGGTATAGAGTGTAGGGTATAGAGTGTAGAGTGTAGGGTATAGAGTGTAGGGTATAGAGTGTATGGTATAGAGTGTAGGGTATAGAGTGTAGGGTATAGAGTGTAGGGTATAGAGTGTAGGGTATAGAGTGTAGAGTGTCGGGATTAGAGTGTAGGGTATAGAGTGTAGAGTGTAGGGTATAGAGTGTAGAGTGTAGGGTATAGAGTGTATGGTATAGAGTGTAGGGTATAGAGTGTAGGGTGTAGAGTGTAGGGTATAGAGTGTAGGGTATAGAGTGTATGGTATAGAGTGTAGGGAATAGAGTGTAGAGTGTAAGGTATAGAGTGTAGAGTGTAGGGTATAGAGTGTAGGGTATAGACTGTAGGGTATAGAGTGTAGGGTATAGAGTGTAGGGTATAGATTGTAGAGTGTAGGCTATAGAGTGTAGGGAATAGAGTGTAGAGTGTAGGGTATAGAGTGTAGGGTATAGAGTGTAGGGTATAGAGTGTAGGGCATAGAGTGTAGGGTATAGAGTGTAGGGTATAGAGTGTAGGGTATAGAGTGCAGAGTGTAGGGCATCGAGTGTAGAGTGTAGGGTATAGAGTGTAGGGCATAGAGTGTAGGGTATAGAGTGTAGAGTGTAGGGTATAGAGTGTAGAGTGTAGGGTATAGAGTGTAGGGTATAGAGTGTAGGGTAGAGAGTGTAGGGTAGAGAGTGTAGAGTGTAGGGTATAGAGTGTAGGGTATAGAGTGTAGGGTATAGATTGTAGAGTGTAGGGATTATAGTGTAGTGTATAGAGTGTAGGGTGTAGAGTGTAGGGTATAGAGTGTAGAGTGTAGGGTATAGAGTGTATGGTATAGAGTGTAGGGTATAGAGTGTGGGGTGTAGAGTGTAGGGTATAGAGTGTAGGGTACAGAGTGTAGGGAATAGAGTGTAGAGTGTAAGGTATAGAGTGTAGAGTGTAGGGCATAGAGTGTAGAGTGTAGGGTATAGAGTGTAGGGTATAGAGTGTAGGGTATAGAGTGTAAGGTATAGAGTGTAGGGTGTAGAGTGTAGGGTATAGATTGTAGGGTATAGAGTGCAGAGTGTAGGGCATCGAGTGTAGAGTGTAGGGCATAGAGTGTAGAGTGTAGGGTATAGAGTGTAGGGTATAGAGTGTAGGGTATAGAGTGTAAGGTATAGAGTGTAGGGTGTAGAGTGTAGGGTATAGAGTGTAGGGTATAGAGTGCAGAGTGTAGGGCATCGAGTGTAGAGTGTAGGGTATAGAGTGTAGGGCATAGAGTGTAGGGTATAGAGTGTAGAGTGTAGGGTATAGAGTGTAGAGTGTAGGGTATAGAGTGTAGGGTATAGAGTGTAGGGTAGAGAGTGTAGGGTAGAGAGTGTAGAGTGTAGGGTATAGAGTGTAGGGTATAGAGTGTAGGGTATAGATTGTAGAGTGTAGGGATTATAGTGTAGTGTATAGAGTGTAGGGTGTAGAGTGTAGGGTATAGAGTGTAGAGTGTAGGGTATAGAGTGTATGGTATAGAGTGTAGGGTATAGAGTGTGGGGTGTAGAGTGTAGGGTATAGAGTGTAGGGTACAGAGTGTAGGGAATAGAGTGTAGAGTGTAAGGTATAGAGTGTAGAGTGTAGGGCATAGAGTGTAGAGTGTAGGGTATAGAGTGTAGGGTATAGAGTGTAGGGTATAGAGTGTAAGGTATAGAGTGTAGGGTGTAGAGTGTAGGGTATAGATTGTAGGGTATAGAGTGTAGGGTATAGAGTGTACGGTATAGAGTGTAGGGTATGGAGTGTATGGTATAGAGTGTAGGGTATAGAGTGTAGGGTATAGAGTGTAGGGTATAAAGTGTAGAGTGTAGGGTATAGAGTGTAGAGTGTAGGGTATAGAGTGTATGGTATAGAGTGTAGGGTATAGAGTGTAGGGTGTAGAGTGTTGGGTATAGAGTGTAGGGTATAGAGTGTAGGGTATAGAGTGTAGGGTATAGAGTGTAGGGAATAGAGTGTAGGGTATAGAGTGTAGAGTGTAGGGATTAGAGTGTAGGGTATAGAGTGTAGGGTATAGAGTGTAAGGTATAGAGTGTAGGGTATAGAGTGTAGAGTGTAGGGTATAGAGTGTAGAGTGTAGGGTATAGAGTGTAGGGTATAGAGTGTAGGGTATAGAGTGTAGGGTAGAGTCTGTAGAGTGTAGGGTATAGAGTGTAGGGTATAGAGTGTAGAGTATAGAGTGTAGAGTGTAGGGATTAGAGTGTAGGGTATAGAGTGTAGGGTGTAGAGTGTAGGGTATAGAGTGTAGAGTGTAGTGTATAGAGTGTATGGTATAGAGTGTAGGGTGTAGAGAGTAGGGTATAGAGTGTAGGGTATAGAGTGTAGGGTATAGAGTGTAGGGAATAGAGTGTAGAGTGTAAGGTATAGAGTGTAGAGTGTAGGGTATAGAGTGTAGGGTATAGAGTGTAGAGTGAAGGGATTAGAGTGTAGGGTATAGAGTGTAAGGTGTAGAGTGTAGGGTATAGAGTGTAGAGTGTAGGGTATAGAGTGTATGGTATAGAGTGTAGGGTATAGAGTGTAGGGTGTAGAGTGTAGGGTATAGAGTGTAGGGTATAGAGTGTAGGGTATAGAGTGTAGGGTATAGAGTGTAGGGAATAGAGTGTAGAGTGTAAGGTATAGAGTGTAGAGTGTAGGGTATAGAGTGTAGGGTATAGACTGTAGGGTATAGAGTGTAGGGTATAGAGTGTAGGGTATAGATTGTAGAGTGTAGGCTATAGAGTGTAGGGTATAGAGTGTAGAGTGTAGGGTATAGAGTGTAGGGTATAGAGTGTAGGGTATAGAGTGTAGGGTATAGAGTGTAGAGTGTAGGGTATAGTGTGTACGGTATAGAGTGCAGGGTGTAGAGTGTAGGGTATAGAGTGTAGGGTATAGAGTGTAGAGTGTAGGGTATAGAGTGTACGCTATAGAGTGTATGGTGTAGAGTGTATGGTATAGAGTGTAGGGTATAGATTGTAGAGTGTATGGTATAGAGTGTATGTTATAGAGTGTAGGGTATAGAGTGTAGGGTAGAGAGTGTATGTTATAGAGTGTAGGGTATAGAGTGTAGGGTAGAGAGTGTAGAGTGTAGGGTATAGAGTGTAGGGTAGGGTATAGAGTGTAGAGTGTCGGGATTAGAGTGTAGGGTATAGAGTGTGGGATGTAGAGTGTAGGGTATAGAGTGTAGAGTGTAGGGTATAGAGTGTATGGTATAGAGTGTAGGGTATAGAGTGTAGGGTGTAGAGTGTAGGGTATAGAGTGTAGGGAATAGAGTGTAGGGTATAGAGTGTAAGGTATAGAGTGTAGGGTGTAGAGTGTAGGGTATAGAGTGTATAGTATAGAGTGTAGGGTATAGAATGTATGGTATAGAGTGTAGAGTGTAGGATATAGAGTGTAGGGTATAGAGTGTAGAGTGTAGGGTATAGAGTGTAGAGTGTAGGGATTAGAGTGTAGGGTATAGAGTGTAGGGTATAGAGTGTAAAGTGTAGGGTAGAGAGTGTAGGATATAGAGTGTAGAGTGTATGGTATAGAGTGTAGGGTATAGAGTGTAGGGTATAGAGTGTAGGGTATAGAGTGTAGGGCATAGAGTGTAGGGCATAGAGTGTAGGGTGTAGAGTGTAGGGTATAGAGTGTAGGGTATAGAGTGTAGAGTGTAGGGTATAGAGTGTAGGGTATAGAGTGTAGGGTATGGAGTGTATGGTCTAGAGTGTAGGGTATAGAGTGTAGAGTGTAGGGTATAGAGTGTAGGGTATAGAGTGTAGGGTATAGAGTGTAAGGTGTAGAGTGTAGGGTATAGAGTGTAGGGTATAGAGTGTAGGGTATAGAGTGTAGGGTATAGAGTGTATGGTATAGAGTGTAGAGTGTAGGGTATAGAGTTTAGAGTGTAGGGTATAGAGTGTAAGGTATAGAGTGTAGGGTGTAGAGTGTAGGGTATAGAGTGTAGGGTATAGAGTGTATGGTATAGAGTGTACGGTATAGAGTGTAGGGTATAGAGTGTATGGTATAGAGTGTAGGGTATAGAGTGTAGGGTATAGAGTGTAGGGTATAGAGTGTATGGTATAGATTGTAGGGTATAGAGTGTAGGGTGTAGAGTGTATGTTATAGAGTGTAGGGTATAGAGTGTAGGGTATAGAGTTTAGAGTGTAGGGTATAGAGAGTAGGGTATAGAGTGTAAGGTATAGAGTGTAGGGTGTAGAGTGTAGGGTATAGAGTGTAGGGCATAGGGTGTAGGGTATAGAGTGTAGGGTATAGAGTGTAGAGTGTAGGGTATAGAGTGTAGGGTATAGAGTGTAGGGTATAGAGTGTAGAGTGTAGGGTATAGAGTGTAGGGTATTGAGTGTAGGGTATAGAGTGTAGGGTATAGAGTGTAGGGTATAGAGTGTAGAGTTTAGGGTATAGAGTGTAGAGTGTAGGGTATAGAGTGTAGGGTATAGAGTGTAGGGTATAGAGTGTAGGGTAGAGAGTGTAGAGTGTAGGATATAGAGTGTAGGGTATAGAGTGTAGGGTATAGAGTGTAGAGTGTAGGGATTAAAGTGTAGGGTATAGAGTGTAGGGTGTAGAGTGTAGGGTATAGAGTGTAGAGTGTAGGGTATAGAGTGTATGATATAGAGTGTAGGGTATAGAGTGTAGGGTGTAGAATGTGGGGTATAGAGTGTTGGGCATAGAGTGTAGGGTATAGAGTGTAGGGTATAGAGTGTAGAGTGTAGGGTATAGAGTGTATGGTATAGAGTGTAGGGTATAGAGTGTAGGGTATAGAGTGTAGGGCAAAGAGTGTAGGGTATAGAGTGTAGGGTATAGAGTGTAGGGTATAGAGTGTAGGGTATAGAGTGTAGGGTATATAGTGTAGAGTGTAGGGTATAGAGTGTAGGGTATAGAGTGTAGGGCAAAGAGTGTAGGGTAAAGAATGTAGGGTATAGAGTGTAGGGTATAGAGTGTAGGGTATAGAGTGTAGGGTATATAGTGTAGAGTGTAGGGTATAGAGTGTAGGGTATAGAGTGTAGGGTATAGAGTGTAGGGTATATAGTGTAGAGTGTAGGGTATAGAGTGTAGGGTATAGAGTGTAGGGTATAGAGTGTAGGGTATAGAGTGCAGGGTATAGAGTGTAGAGTGTAGGGTATAGAGTGTAGAGTGTAGGGTATAGAGTGTAGGGTATAGAGTGTAGGGTATAGAGTGTAGGGTATAGAGTGTAGAGTGTAGGGTATAGAGTGTAGGGTATAGAGTGTAGGGAGTAGAGTGTAGGGTATAGAGTGTAGGGTTCAGAGTGTAGGGTATAGAGTGTAGGGTATAGAGTGTATGGTATAGAGTGTAGGGTATAGAGTGTAGGGTATAGAGTGTAGGGTATAGAGTGTAGGGTATAGAGTGTAGAGTGTAGGGTATAGAGTGTAGGGTATAGAGTGTATGGTATAGAGTGTAGGGTATAGAGTGTAGGGTATAGAGTGTAGGGTATAGAGTGTAGGGTATAGAGTGTAGAGTGTCGGGATTAGAGTGTAGGGTATAGAGTGTAGGATGTAGAGTGTAGGGTATAGAGTGTAGAGTGTAGGGTATAGAGTGTATGGTATAGAGTGTAGGGTATAGAGTGTAGGGTGTAGAGTGTAGGGTATAGAGTGTAGGGTATAGAGTGTATGGTATAGAGTGTAGGGAATAGAGTGTAGAGTGTAAGGTATAGAGTGTAGAGTGTAGGGTATAGAGTGTAGGGTATAGACTGTAGGGTATAGAGTGTAGGGTATAGAGTGTAGGGTATAGATTGTAGAGTGTAGGCTATAGAGTGTAGGGTATAGAGTGTGGGGTGTAGAGTGTAGGGTATAGAGTGTATGGTATAGAGTGTAGGGAATAGAGTGTAGAGTGTAAGGTATAGAGTGTAGAGTGTAGGGTATAGAGTGTAGGGTATAGACTGTAGGGTATAGAGTGTAGGGTATAGAGTGTAGAGTGTAGGGTATAGAGTGTATGGTATAGAGTGTAGGGTATAGAGTGTGGGGTGTAGAGTGTAGGGTATAGAGTGTAGGGTACAGAGTGTAGGGAATAGAGTGTAGAGTGTAAGGTATAGAGTGTAGAGTGTAGGGCATAGAGTGTAGAGTGTAGGGTATAGAGTGTAGGGTATAGAGTGTAGGGTATAGAGTGTAGGGTATAGAGTGTAGGGTATAGAGTGTAGAGTGTAGGGTATAGAGTGTAGAGTGTAGGGTATAGAGTGTAGAGTGTAGGGTATAGAGTGTAGGGTATAGAGTGTAGGGTATAGAGTGTAGGGTATAGAGTGTAGAGTGTAGGGTATAGAGTGTAGAGTGTAGGGTATAGAGTGTAGGGTATAGTGTGCAGGGTATAGAGTGTAGGGTAGAGAGTGTAGAGTGTAGGGTATAGAGTGTAGGGTATAGAGTGTAGGGTATAGAGTGTAGAGTGTAGGGATTAGAGTGTAGGGTATAGAGTGTAGGGTATAGAGTGTAGGGTGTAGAGTGTAGGGTATAGAGTGTAGGGTATAGAGTGTAGGGTATAGAGTGTAGGGAATAGAGTGTAGAGTGTAAGGTATAGAGTGTAGAGTGTATGGTATAGAGTGTAAGGTATAGAGTGTAGAGTGTAGGGATTAGAGTGTAGGGTATAGAGTGTAGGGTGTAGAGTGTAGGGTATAGAGTGTAGAGTGTATGGTATAGAGTGTAGGGTATAGAGTGTAGGGTGTAGAGTGTAGGGTATAGAGTGTAGGGTATAGAGTGTAGGGTATAGAGTGTAGGGTATAGAGTGTAGGGAATAGAGTGTGGAGTGTAAGGTATAGAGTGTAGAGTGTAGGGTATAGAGTGTAGGGTATAGACTGTAGGGTATAGAGTGTAGGGTATAGAGTGTAGGGTATAGAGTGTAGGGTATAGATTGTAGAGTGTAGGCTATAGAGTGTAGGGTATAGAGAGTAGAGTGTAGGGTATAGAGTGTAGGGTATAGAGTGTAGGGTATAGAGTGTAGGGTATAGAGTGTAGAGTGTAGGGTATAGTGTGTAGGGTATAGAGTGCAGGGTGTAGAGTGTAGGGTATAGAGTGTAGGGTATAGAGTGTAGAGTGTAGGGTATAGAGTGTATGCTATAGAGTGTATGGTGTAGAGTGTATGGTATAGAGTGTAGGGTATAGAGTGTAGAGTGTATGGTATAGAGTGTAGGGTGTAGAGTGTAGGGTATAGAGTGTATGTTATAGAGTGTAGGGTATAGAGTGTAGGGTAGAGAGTGTAGAGTGTAGGGTATAGAGTGTAGGGTATAGAGTGTAGGGTATAGAGTGTAGAGTGTAGGGTATAGAGTGTAGGGTATAGAGTGTAGGGTATAGAGTGTAGGGTATAGAGTGTAGAGTGTAGGGTATAGTGTGTAGGGTATAGAGTGCAGGGTGTAGAGTGTAGGGTATAGAGTGTAGGGTATAGAGTGTAGAGTGTAGGGTATAGAGTGTATGCTATAGAGTGTATGGTGTAGAGTGTATGGTATAGAGTGTAGGGTATAGAGTGTAGAGTGTATGGTATAGAGTGTAGGGTGTAGAGTGTAGGGTATAGAGTGTATGTTATAGAGTGTAGGGTATAGAGTGTAGGGTAGAGAGTGTAGAGTGTAGGGTATAGAGTGTAGGGTATAGAGTGTAGGGTATAGAGTGTAGAGTGTAGGGATTAGAGTGTAGGGTATAGAGTGTAGTGTGTAGAGTGTAGGGTATAGAGTGTAGAGTGTAGGGTATAGAGTGTATGGTATAGAGTGTAGGGTATAGAGTGTAGGGTGTAGAGTGTAGGGTATAGAGTGTAGGGTATAGAGTGTAGGGTATAGAGTGTAGGGAATAGAGTGTAGAGTGTAAGGTATAGAGTGTAGAGTATAGGGTATAGAGTGTAGGGTATAGAGTGTAGAGTGTAGGGTATAGAGTGTAGAGTGTAGGGTATAGAGTGTAGGGTATAGAGTGTAGGGTATAGAGTGTAGGGTATAGAGTGTAGAGTGTAGGGTATAGAGTGTAGGGTATAGAGTGTAGGGAGTAGAGTGTAGGGTATAGAGTGTAGGGTTCAGAGTGTAGGGTATAGAGTGTAGGGTATAGAGTGTATGGTATAGAGTGTAGGGTATAGAGTGTAGGGTATAGAGTGTAGGGTATAGAGTGTAGGGTATAGAGTGTAGAGTGTAGGGTATAGAGTGTAGGGTATAGAGTGTATGGAATAGAGTGTAGGGTATAGAGTGTAGGGTATAGAGTGTAGGGTATAGAGTGTAGGGTATAGAGTGTAGAGTGTCGGGATTAGAGTGTAGGGTATAGAGTGTAGAGTGTAGGGTATAGAGTGTAGAGTGTAGGGTATAGAGTGTATGGTATAGAGTGTAGGGTATAGAGTGTAGGGTGTAGAGTGTAGGGTATAGAGTGTAGGGTATAGAGTGTATGGTATAGAGTGTAGGGAATAGAGTGTAGAGTGTAAGGTATAGAGTGTAGAGTGTAGGGTATAGAGTGTAGGGTATAGACTGTAGGGTATAGAGTGTAGGGTATAGAGTGTAGGGTATAGATTGTAGAGTGTAGGCTATAGAGTGTAGGGAATAGAGTGTAGAGTGTAGGGTATAGAGTGTAGGGTATAGAGTGTAGGGTATAGAGTGTAGGGCATAGAGTGTAGGGTATAGAGTGTAGGGTATAGAGTGTAGGGTATAGAGTGCAGAGTGTAGGGCATCGAGTGTAGAGTGTAGGGTATAGAGTGTAGGGCATAGAGTGTAGGGTATAGAGTGTAGAGTGTAGGGTATAGAGTGTAGAGTGTAGGGTATAGAGTGTAGGGTATAGAGTGTAGAGTATAGAGTGTAGAGTGTAGGGATTAGAGTGTAGGGTATAGAGTGTAGGGTGTAGAGTGTAGGGTATAGAGTGTAGAGTGTAGTGTATAGAGTGTATGGTATAGAGTGTAGGGTGTAGAGAGTAGGGTATAGAGTGTAGGGTATAGAGTGTAGGGTATAGAGTGTAGGGAATAGAGTGTAGAGTGTAAGGTATAGAGTGTAGAGTGTAGGGTATAGAGTGTAGGGTATAGAGTGTAGAGTGAAGGGATTAGAGTGTAGGGTATAGAGTGTAAGGTGTAGAGTGTAGGGTATAGAGTGTAGAGTGTAGGGTATAGAGTGTATGGTATAGAGTGTAGGGTATAGAGTGTAGGGTGTAGAGTGTAGGGTATAGAGTGTAGGGTATAGAGTGTAGGGTATAGAGTGTAGGGTATAGAGTGTAGGGAATAGAGTGTAGAGTGTAAGGTATAGAGTGTAGAGTGTAGGGTATAGAGTGTAGGGTATAGACTGTAGGGTATAGAGTGTAGGGTATAGAGTGTAGGGTATAGATTGTAGAGTGTAGGCTATAGAGTGTAGGGTATAGAGTGTAGAGTGTAGGGTATAGAGTGTAGGGTATAGAGTGTAGGGTATAGAGTGTAGGGTATAGAGTGTAGAGTGTAGGGTATAGTGTGTACGGTATAGAGTGCAGGGTGTAGAGTGTAGGGTATAGAGTGTAGGGTATAGAGTGTAGAGTGTAGGGTATAGAGTGTACGCTATAGAGTGTATGGTGTAGAGTGTATGGTATAGAGTGTAGGGTATAGATTGTAGAGTGTATGGTATAGAGTGTATGTTATAGAGTGTAGGGTATAGAGTGTAGGGTAGAGAGTGTATGTTATAGAGTGTAGGGTATAGAGTGTAGGGTAGAGAGTGTAGAGTGTAGGGTATAGAGTGTAGGGTAGGGTATAGAGTGTAGAGTGTCGGGATTAGAGTGTAGGGTATAGAGTGTGGGATGTAGAGTGTAGGGTATAGAGTGTAGAGTGTAGGGTATAGAGTGTATGGTATAGAGTGTAGGGTATAGAGTGTAGGGTGTAGAGTGTAGGGTATAGAGTGTAGGGAATAGAGTGTAGGGTATAGAGTGTAAGGTATAGAGTGTAGGGTGTAGAGTGTAGGGTATAGAGTGTATAGTATAGAGTGTAGGGTATAGAATGTATGGTATAGAGTGTAGAGTGTAGGATATAGAGTGTAGGGTATAGAGTGTAGAGTGTAGGGTATAGAGTGTAGAGTGTAGGGATTAGAGTGTAGGGTATAGAGTGTAGGGTATAGAGTGTAAAGTGTAGGGTAGAGAGTGTAGGATATAGAGTGTAGAGTGTATGGTATAGAGTGTAGGGTATAGAGTGTAGGGTATAGAGTGTAGGGTATAGAGTGTAGGGCATAGAGTGTAGGGCATAGAGTGTAGGGTGTAGAGTGTAGGGTATAGAGTGTAGGGTATAGAGTGTAGAGTGTAGGGTATAGAGTGTAGGGTATAGAGTGTAGGGTATGGAGTGTATGGTCTAGAGTGTAGGGTATAGAGTGTAGAGTGTAGGGTATAGAGTGTAGGGTATAGAGTGTAGGGTATAGAGTGTAAGGTGTAGAGTGTAGGGTATAGAGTGTAGGGTATAGAGTGTAGGGTATAGAGTGTAGGGTATAGAGTGTATGGTATAGAGTGTAGAGTGTAGGGTATAGAGTTTAGAGTGTAGGGTATAGAGTGTAAGGTATAGAGTGTAGGGTGTAGAGTGTAGGGTATAGAGTGTAGGGTATAGAGTGTATGGTATAGAGTGTACGGTATAGAGTGTAGGGTATAGAGTGTATGGTATAGAGTGTAGGGTATAGAGTGTAGGGTATAGAGTGTAGGGTATAGAGTGTATGGTATAGATTGTAGGGTATAGAATGTAGGGTGAAGAGTGTATGTTATAGAGTGTAGGGTATAGAGTGTAGGGTATAGAGTTTAGAGTGTAGGGTATAGAGAGTAGGGTATAGAGTGTAAGGTATAGAGTGTAGGGTGTAGAGTGTAGGGTATAGAGTGTAGGGCATAGGGTGTAGGGTATAGAGTGTAGGGTATAGAGTGTAGAGTGTAGGGTATAGAGTGTAGGGTATAGAGTGTAGGGTATAGAGTGTAGAGTGTAGGGTATAGAGTGTAGGGTATTGAGTGTAGGGTATAGAGTGTAGGGTATAGAGTGTAGGGTATAGAGTGTAGAGTTTAGGGTATAGAGTGTAGAGTGTAGGGTATAGAGTGTAGGGTATAGAGTGTAGGGTATAGAGTGTAGGGTAGAGAGTGTAGAGTGTAGGATATAGAGTGTAGGGTATAGAGTGTAGGGTATAGAGTGTAGAGTGTAGGGATTAAAGTGTAGGGTATAGAGTGTAGGGTGTAGAGTGTAGGGTATAGAGTGTAGAGTGTAGGGTATAGAGTGTATGATATAGAGTGTAGGGTATAGAGTGTAGGGTGTAGAATGTGGGGTATAGAGTGTTGGGCATAGAGTGTAGGGTATAGAGTGTAGGGTATAGAGTGTAGAGTGTAGGGTATAGAGTGTATGGTATAGAGTGTAGGGTATAGAGTGTAGGGTATAGAGTGTAGGGCAAAGAGTGTAGGGTATAGAGTGTAGGGTATAGAGTGTAGGGTATAGAGTGTAGGGTATAGAGTGTAGGGTATATAGTGTAGAGTGTAGGGTATAGAGTGTAGGGTATAGAGTGTAGGGCAAAGAGTGTAGGGTAAAGAGTGTAGGGTATAGAGTGTAGGGTATAGAGTGTAGGGTATAGAGTGTAGGGTATATAGTGTAGAGTGTAGGGTATAGAGTGTAGGGTATAGAGTGTAGGGTATAGAGTGTAGGGTATATAGTGTAGAGTGTAGGGTATAGAGTGTAGGGTATAGAGTGTAGGGTATAGAGTGTAGGGTATAGAGTGCAGGGTATAGAGTGTAGAGTGTAGGGTATAGAGTGTAGAGTGTAGGGTATAGAGTGTAGGGTATAGAGTGTAGGGTATAGAGTGTAGGGTATAGAGTGTAGAGTGTAGGGTATAGAGTGTAGGGTATAGAGTGTAGGGAGTAGAGTGTAGGGTATAGAGTGTAGGGTTCAGAGTGTAGGGTATAGAGTGTAGGGTATAGAGTGTATGGTATAGAGTGTAGGGTATAGAGTGTAGGGTATAGAGTGTAGGGTATAGAGTGTAGGGTATAGAGTGTAGAGTGTAGGGTATAGAGTGTAGGGTATAGAGTGTATGGTATAGAGTGTAGGGTATAGAGTGTAGGGTATAGAGTGTAGGGTATAGAGTGTAGGGTATAGAGTGTAGAGTGTCGGGATTAGAGTGTAGGGTATAGAGTGTAGGATGTAGAGTGTAGGGTATAGAGTGTAGAGTGTAGGGTATAGAGTGTATGGTATAGAGTGTAGGGTATAGAGTGTAGGGTGTAGAGTGTAGGGTATAGAGTGTAGGGTATAGAGTGTATGGTATAGAGTGTAGGGAATAGAGTGTAGAGTGTAAGGTATAGAGTGTAGAGTGTAGGGTATAGAGTGTAGGGTATAGACTGTAGGGTATAGAGTGTAGGGTATAGAGTGTAGGGTATAGATTGTAGAGTGTAGGCTATAGAGTGTAGGGTATAGAGTGTGGGGTGTAGAGTGTAGGGTATAGAGTGTATGGTATAGAGTGTAGGGAATAGAGTGTAGAGTGTAAGGTATAGAGTGTAGAGTGTAGGGTATAGAGTGTAGGGTATAGACTGTAGGGTATAGAGTGTAGGGTATAGAGTGTAGAGTGTAGGGTATAGAGTGTATGGTATAGAGTGTAGGGTATAGAGTGTGGGGTGTAGAGTGTAGGGTATAGAGTGTAGGGTACAGAGTGTAGGGAATAGAGTGTAGAGTGTAAGGTATAGAGTGTAGAGTGTAGGGCATAGAGTGTAGAGTGTAGGGTATAGAGTGTAGGGTATAGAGTGTAGGGTATAGAGTGTAGGGTATAGAGTGTAGGGTATAGAGTGTAGAGTGTAGGGTATAGAGTGTAGAGTGTAGGGTATAGAGTGTAGAGTGTAGGGTATAGAGTGTAGGGTATAGAGTGTAGGGTATAGAGTGTAGGGTATAGAGTGTAGAGTGTAGGGTATAGAGTGTAGAGTGTAGGGTATAGAGTGTAGGGTATAGTGTGCAGGGTATAGAGTGTAGGGTAGAGAGTGTAGAGTGTAGGGTATAGAGTGTAGGGTATAGAGTGTAGGGTATAGAGTGTAGAGTGTAGGGATTAGAGTGTAGGGTATAGAGTGTAGGGTATAGAGTGTAGGGTGTAGAGTGTAGGGTATAGAGTGTAGGGTATAGAGTGTAGGGTATAGAGTGTAGGGAATAGAGTGTAGAGTGTAAGGTATAGAGTGTAGAGTGTATGGTATAGAGTGTAAGGTATAGAGTGTAGAGTGTAGGGATTAGAGTGTAGGGTATAGAGTGTAGGGTGTAGAGTGTAGGGTATAGAGTGTAGAGTGTATGGTATAGAGTGTAGGGTATAGAGTGTAGGGTGTAGAGTGTAGGGTATAGAGTGTAGGGTATAGAGTGTAGGGTATAGAGTGTAGGGTATAGAGTGTAGGGAATAGAGTGTGGAGTGTAAGGTATAGAGTGTAGAGTGTAGGGTATAGAGTGTAGGGTATAGACTGTAGGGTATAGAGTGTAGGGTATAGAGTGTAGGGTATAGAGTGTAGGGTATAGATTGTAGAGTGTAGGCTATAGAGTGTAGGGTATAGAGAGTAGAGTGTAGGGTATAGAGTGTAGGGTATAGAGTGTAGGGTATAGAGTGTAGGGTATAGAGTGTAGAGTGTAGGGTATAGTGTGTAGGGTATAGAGTGCAGGGTGTAGAGTGTAGGGTATAGAGTGTAGGGTATAGAGTGTAGAGTGTAGGGTATAGAGTGTATGCTATAGAGTGTATGGTGTAGAGTGTATGGTATAGAGTGTAGGGTATAGAGTGTAGAGTGTATGGTATAGAGTGTAGGGTGTAGAGTGTAGGGTATAGAGTGTATGTTATAGAGTGTAGGGTATAGAGTGTAGGGTAGAGAGTGTAGAGTGTAGGGTATAGAGTGTAGGGTATAGAGTGTAGGGTATAGAGTGTAGAGTGTAGGGTATAGAGTGTAGGGTATAGAGTGTAGGGTATAGAGTGTAGGGTATAGAGTGTAGAGTGTAGGGTATAGTGTGTAGGGTATAGAGTGCAGGGTGTAGAGTGTAGGGTATAGAGTGTAGGGTATAGAGTGTAGAGTGTAGGGTATAGAGTGTATGCTATAGAGTGTATGGTGTAGAGTGTATGGTATAGAGTGTAGGGTATAGAGTGTAGAGTGTATGGTATAGAGTGTAGGGTGTAGAGTGTAGGGTATAGAGTGTATGTTATAGAGTGTAGGGTATAGAGTGTAGGGTAGAGAGTGTAGAGTGTAGGGTATAGAGTGTAGGGTATAGAGTGTAGGGTATAGAGTGTAGAGTGTAGGGATTAGAGTGTAGGGTATAGAGTGTAGTGTGTAGAGTGTAGGGTATAGAGTGTAGAGTGTAGGGTATAGAGTGTATGGTATAGAGTGTAGGGTATAGAGTGTAGGGTGTAGAGTGTAGGGTATAGAGTGTAGGGTATAGAGTGTAGGGTATAGAGTGTAGGGAATAGAGTGTAGAGTGTAAGGTATAGAGTGTAGAGTATAGGGTATAGAGTGTAGGGTATAGAGTGTAGAGTGTAGGGTATAGAGTGTAGAGTGTAGGGTATAGAGTGTAGGGTATAGAGTGTAGGGTATAGAGTGTAGGGTATAGAGTGTAGAGTGTAGGGTATAGAGTGTAGGGTATAGAGTGTAGGGAGTAGAGTGTAGGGTATAGAGTGTAGGGTTCAGAGTGTAGGGTATAGAGTGTAGGGTATAGAGTGTATGGTATAGAGTGTAGGGTATAGAGTGTAGGGTATAGAGTGTAGGGTATAGAGTGTAGGGTATAGAGTGTAGAGTGTAGGGTATAGAGTGTAGGGTATAGAGTGTATGGAATAGAGTGTAGGGTATAGAGTGTAGGGTATAGAGTGTAGGGTATAGAGTGTAGGGTATAGAGTGTAGAGTGTCGGGATTAGAGTGTAGGGTATAGAGTGTAGAGTGTAGGGTATAGAGTGTAGAGTGTAGGGTATAGAGTGTATGGTATAGAGTGTAGGGTATAGAGTGTAGGGTGTAGAGTGTAGGGTATAGAGTGTAGGGTATAGAGTGTATGGTATAGAGTGTAGGGAATAGAGTGTAGAGTGTAAGGTATAGAGTGTAGAGTGTAGGGTATAGAGTGTAGGGTATAGACTGTAGGGTATAGAGTGTAGGGTATAGAGTGTAGGGTATAGATTGTAGAGTGTAGGCTATAGAGTGTAGGGAATAGAGTGTAGAGTGTAGGGTATAGAGTGTAGGGTATAGAGTGTAGGGTATAGAGTGTAGGGCATAGAGTGTAGGGTATAGAGTGTAGGGTATAGAGTGTAGGGTATAGAGTGCAGAGTGTAGGGCATCGAGTGTAGAGTGTAGGGTATAGAGTGTAGGGCATAGAGTGTAGGGTATAGAGTGTAGAGTGTAGGGTATAGAGTGTAGAGTGTAGGGTATAGAGTGTAGGGTATAGAGTGTAGGGTAGAGAGTGTAGGGTAGAGAGTGTAGAGTGTAGGGTATAGAGTGTAGGGTATAGAGTGTAGGGTATAGATTGTAGAGTGTAGGGATTATAGTGTAGTGTATAGAGTGTAGGGTGTAGAGTGTAGGGTATAGAGTGTAGAGTGTAGGGTATAGAGTGTATGGTATAGAGTGTAGGGTATAGAGTGTGGGGTGTAGAGTGTAGGGTATAGAGTGTAGGGTACAGAGTGTAGGGAATATAGTGTAGAGTGTAAGGTATAGAGTGTAGAGTGTAGGGCATAGAGTGTAGAGTGTAGGGTATAGAGTGTAGGGTATAGAGTGTAGGGTATAGAGTGTAAGGTATAGAGTGTAGGGTGTAGAGTGTAGGGTATAGATTGTAGGGTATAGAGTGTAGGGTATAGAGTGTACGGTATAGAGTGTAGGGTATGGAGTGTATGGTATAGAGTGTAGGGTATAGAGTGTAGGGTATAGAGTGTAGGGTATAAAGTGTAGAGTGTAGGGTATAGAGTGTAGAGTGTAGGGTATAGAGTGTATGGTATAGAGTGTAGGGTATAGAGTGTAGGGTGTAGAGTGTTGGGTATAGAGTGTAGGGTATAGAGTGTAGGGTATAGAGTGTAGGGTATAGAGTGTAGGGAATAGAGTGTAGGGTATAGAGTGTAGAGTGTAGGGATTAGAGTGTAGGGTATAGAGTGTAGGGTATAGAGTGTAAGGTATAGAGTGTAGGGTATAGAGTGTAGAGTGTAGGGTATAGAGTGTAGAGTGTAGGGTATAGAGTGTAGGGTATAGAGTGTAGGGTATAGAGTGTAGGGTAGAGTCTGTAGAGTGTAGGGTATAGAGTGTAGGGTATAGAGTGTAGAGTATAGAGTGTAGAGTGTAGGGATTAGAGTGTAGGGTATAGAGTGTAGGGTGTAGAGTGTAGGGTATAGAGTGTAGAGTGTAGTGTATAGAGTGTATGGTATAGAGTGTAGGGTGTAGAGAGTAGGGTATAGAGTGTAGGGTATAGAGTGTAGGGTATAGAGTGTAGGGAATAGAGTGTAGAGTGTAAGGTATAGAGTGTAGAGTGTAGGGTATAGAGTGTAGGGTATAGAGTGTAGAGTGAAGGGATTAGAGTGTAGGGTATAGAGTGTAAGGTGTAGAGTGTAGGGTATAGAGTGTAGAGTGTAGGGTATAGAGTGTATGGTATAGAGTGTAGGGTATAGAGTGTAGGGTGTAGAGTGTAGGGTATAGAGTGTAGGGTATAGAGTGTAGGGTATAGAGTGTAGGGTATAGAGTGTAGGGAATAGAGTGTAGAGTGTAAGGTATAGAGTGTAGAGTGTAGGGTATAGAGTGTAGGGTATAGACTGTAGGGTATAGAGTGTAGGGTATAGAGTGTAGGGTATAGATTGTAGAGTGTAGGCTATAGAGTGTAGGGTATAGAGTGTAGAGTGTAGGGTATAGAGTGTAGGGTATAGAGTGTAGGGTATAGAGTGTAGGGTATAGAGTGTAGAGTGTAGGGTATAGTGTGTACGGTATAGAGTGCAGGGTGTAGAGTGTAGGGTATAGAGTGTAGGGTATAGAGTGTAGAGTGTAGGGTATAGAGTGTACGCTATAGAGTGTATGGTGTAGAGTGTATGGTATAGAGTGTAGGGTATAGATTGTAGAGTGTATGGTATAGAGTGTATGTTATAGAGTGTAGGGTATAGAGTGTAGGGTAGAGAGTGTATGTTATAGAGTGTAGGGTATAGAGTGTAGGGTAGAGAGTGTAGAGTGTAGGGTATAGAGTGTAGGGTAGGGTATAGAGTGTAGAGTGTCGGGATTAGAGTGTAGGGTATAGAGTGTGGGATGTAGAGTGTAGGGTATAGAGTGTAGAGTGTAGGGTATAGAGTGTATGGTATAGAGTGTAGGGTATAGAGTGTAGGGTGTAGAGTGTAGGGTATAGAGTGTAGGGAATAGAGTGTAGGGTATAGAGTGTAAGGTATAGAGTGTAGGGTGTAGAGTGTAGGGTATAGAGTGTATAGTATAGAGTGTAGGGTATAGAATGTATGGTATAGAGTGTAGAGTGTAGGATATAGAGTGTAGGGTATAGAGTGTAGAGTGTAGGGTATAGAGTGTAGAGTGTAGGGATTAGAGTGTAGGGTATAGAGTGTAGGGTATAGAGTGTAAAGTGTAGGGTAGAGAGTGTAGGATATAGAGTGTAGAGTGTATGGTATAGAGTGTAGGGTATAGAGTGTAGGGTATAGAGTGTAGGGTATAGAGTGTAGGGCATAGAGTGTAGGGCATAGAGTGTAGGGTGTAGAGTGTAGGGTATAGAGTGTAGGGTATAGAGTGTAGAGTGTAGGGTATAGAGTGTAGGGTATAGAGTGTAGGGTATAGAGTGTAGGGTATAGAGTGTAGGGTATAGAGTGTAGAGTGTAGGGTATAGCATGTAGAGTGTCGGGTATAGAGTGTAGGGTATAGAGTGTAGGGTATAGAGTGTAGGGTATAGAGTGTAGAGTGTAGGGTATAGAGTGTAGAGTGTAGGGTATAGAGTGTATGGTATAGAGTGTAGGGTATAGAGTGTAGGGTGTAGAGTGTTGGGTATAGAGTGTAGGGTATAGAGTGTAGGGTATAGAGTGTAGGGTATAGAGTGTAGGGAATAGAGTGTAGAGTGTAAGGTATAGAGTGTAGAGTGTAGGGTATAGAGTGTAGGGTATAGAGTGTAGAGTGTAGGGATTAGAGTGTAGGGTATAGAGTGTAGGGTATAGTGTGTAGGGTATAGAGTGTAGAGTGTAGGGTATAGAGTGTAGGGTATTGAGTTTAGGGTATAGATTGTAGGGTATAGATTGTAGGGTATAGAGTGTAGGGCATAGAGTGTAGGGTATAGAGTGTAGGGTATAGAGTGTAGAGTGTAGGGTATAGAGTGTAGGGTATAGAGTGTAGGGTAGAGAGTGTAGAGTGTAGGGATTAGAGTGTACGGTATAGAGTGTAGGGTGTAGAGTGTAGGGCATAGAGTGTAGAGTGTAGGGTATAGAGTGTATGGTATAGAGTGTAGAGTATAGAGTGTAGGGTGTAGAGTGTAGGGTATAGAGTGTAGGGTATAGAGTGTAGGGTATAGAGTGTAGGGAATAGAGTGTTGAGTGTAAGGTACAGAGTGTAGAGTGTAGGGAATAGAGTGTAGAGTGTAGGGTATAGAGTGTAGGGTATAGAGTGTAGGGTATAGAGTGTAGGGTATACAGTGTAGGGTATAGAGTGTAGAGTGTAGGGTATAGAGTGTAGAGTGTAGGGTATAGAGTGTAGAGTGTAGGGCATAGAGTGTAGATTGTAGGGTATAGAGTGTAGGGTATAGAGTGTAGGGTATAGAGTGTAGGGTATAGAGTGTAGAGTGTAGGGTATAGAGTGTAGAGTGTAGGGTATAGAGTGTAGGGTACAGAGTGTAGGGTATAGAGTGTAGGGTAGAGAGTGTAGAGTGTAGGGTATAGAGTGTAGGGTATAGAGTGTAGGGTATAGAGTGTAGAGTGTAGGGATTAGAGTGTAGGGTATAGAGTGTAGGGTGTGGAGTGTAGGGTATAGAGTGTAGAGTGTAGGGTATAGAGTGTATGGTATAGAGTGTAGGGTATAGAGTGTAGGGTGTAGAGTGTAGGGTATAGAGTGTAGGGTATAGAGTGTAGGGTATAGAGTGTAGGGTATAGAGTGTAGGGAATAGAGTGTAGAGTGTAAGGTATAGAGTGTAGAGTGTAGGGTATAGAGTGTAAGGTATAGAGTGTAGAGTGTAGGGATTAGAGTGTAGGGTATAGAGTGTAGGGTGTAGAGTGTAGGGTATAGAGTGTAGAGTGTAGGGTATAGAGTGTATGGTATAGAGTGTAGGGTATAGAGTCTAGGGTGTAGAGTGTAGGGTATAGAGTGTAGGGTATAGACTGTAGGGTATAGAGTGTAGGGTATAGAGTGTAGGGTATAGATTGTAGAGTGTAAGCTATAGAGTGTAGGGTATAGAGAGTAGAGTGTAGGGTATAGAGTGTAGGGTATAGAGTGTAGGGTATAGAGTGTAGGGTATAGAGTGTAGAGTGTAGGGTATAGTGTGTAGGGTATAGAGTGCAGGGTGTAGAGTGTAGGGTATAGAGTGTAGGGTATAGAGTGTAGAGTGTAGGGTATAGAGTGTATGCTATAGAGTGTATGGTGTAGAGTGTATGGTATAGAGTGTAGGGTATAGAGTGTAGAGTGTATGGTATAGAGTGTAGGGTGTAGAGTGTAGGGTATAGAGTGTATGTTATAGAGTGTAGGGTATAGAGTGTAAGGTAGAGAGTGTAGAGTGTAGGGTATAGAGTGTAGGGTATAGAGTGTAGGGTATAGAGTGTAGAGTGTAGGGATTAGAGTGTAGGGTATAGAGTGTAGTGTGTAGAGTGTAGGGTATAGAGTGTAGAGTGTAGGGTATAGAGTGTAGGGTATAGAGTGTAGGGTATAGAGTGTAGGGTATAGAGTGTAGAGTGTAGGGTATAGTGTGTAGGGTATAGAGTGCAGGGTGTAGAGTGTAGGGTATAGAGTGTAGGGTATAGAGTGTAGAGTGTAGGGTATAGAGTGTATGCTATAGAGTGTATGGTGTAGAGTGTATGGTATAGAGTGTAGGGTATAGAGTGTAGAGTGTATGGTATAGAGTGTAGGGTGTAGAGTGTAGGGTATAGAGTGTATGTTATAGAGTGTAGGGTATAGAGTGTAGGGTAGAGAGTGTAGAGTGTAGGGTATAGAGTGTAGGGTATAGAGTGTAGGGTATAGAGTGTAGAGTGTAGGGATTAGAGTGTAGGGTATAGAGTGTAGTGTGTAGAGTGTAGGGTATAGAGTGTAGAGTGTAGGGTATAGAGTGTATGGTATAGAGTGTAGGGTATAGAGTGTAGGGTGTAGAGTGTAGGGTATAGAGTGTAGGGTATAGAGTGTAGGGTATAGAGTGTAGGGAATAGAGTGTAGAGTGTAAGGTATAGAGTGTAGAGTATAGGGTATAGAGTGTAGGGTATAGAGTGTAGAGTGTAGGGATTAGAGTGTAGGGTATAGAGTGTAGGGTGTAGAGTGTAGGGTATAGAGTGTAGAGTGTAGGGTATAGAGTGTATGGTATAGAGTGTAGGGTATAGAGTGTAGGGTGTAGAGTGTAGGGTATAGAGTGTAGGGTATAGAGTGTAGGGTATAGAGTGTAAGGTATAGAGTGTAGGGAATAGAGTGTAGAGTGTAAGGTATAGAGTGTAGAGTGTAGGGTATAGAGTGTAGGGTATAGACTGTAGGGTATAGAGTGTAGGGTATAGAGTGTAGGGTATAGAGTGTAGGGTATAGAGTGTAGGGTATAGAGTGTAGGGTATAGAGTGTAGGGTATAGAGTGTAGAGTGTAGGGTATAGTGTGTAGGGTATAGAGTGCAGGGTGTAGAGTGTAGGGTATAGAGTGTAGGGTATAGAATGTAGAGTGTAGGGTATAGAGTGTATGCTATAGAGTGTATGGTGTAGAGTGTATGGTATAGAGTGTAGGGTATAGAGTGTAGAGTGTAGGGTATAGAGTGTAGGGTATAGAGTGTATGTTATAGAGTGTAGGGTATAGAGTGTAGAGTGTAGGGTATAGAGTGTAGGGTATAGAGTGTAAGGTATAGAGTGTAGGGTGTAGAGTGTAGGGTATAGATTGTAGGGTATAGAGTGTAGGGTATAGAGTGTACGGTATAGAGTGTAGGGTATGGAGTGTATGGTCTAGAGTGTAGGGTATAGAGTGTAGAGTGTAGGGTATAGAGTGTAGGGTATAGAGTGTAGGGTATAGAGTGTAGGGTATAGAGTGTAGGGTATAGAGTGTAGGGTATAGAGTGTAGAGTGCAGGGTATAGAGTTTAGAGTGTAGGGTATAGAGTGTAGGGTATAGAGTGTAAGGTATAGAGTGTAGGGTGTAGAGTGTAGAGTATAGAGTGTAGGGTATAGGGTGTAGGGTATAGAGTGTAGGGTATAGAGTGTAGGGTACAGAGTGTATGGTATAGAGTGTAGGGTATAGAGTGTATGGTATAGAGTGTAGGGTATAGAGTGTAGGGTATAGAGTGTATGTTATAGAGTGTAGGGTATAGAGCGTAGAGTGTAGGGTATAGAGTGTAGAGTGTAGAGTGTAGGGTATAGAGTGTAGAGTGTAGGGTATAGAGTGTAGAGTGTAGGGTATAGAGTTTAGAGTGTAGGGTATAGAGTGTAAGGTATAGAGTGTAGGGTGTAGAGTGTAGGGTATAGATTGTAGGGTATAGAGTGTAGGGTATAGAGTGTACGGTATAGAGTGTAGGGTATGGAGTGTATGGTCTAGAGTGTAGGGTATAGAGTGTAGAGTGTAGGGTATAGAGTGTAGGGTATAGAGTGTAGGGTATAGAGTGTAAGGTGTAGAGTGTAGGGTATAGAGTGTAGGGTATAGAGTGTAGGGTATAGAGTGTATGGTATAGAGTGTAGAGTGTAGGGTATAGAGTTTAGAGTGTAGGGTATAGAGTGTAAGGTATAGAGTGTAGGGTGTAGAGTGTAGGGTATAGAGTGTAGGGTATAGAGTGTATGGTATAGAGTGTACGGTATAGAGTGTAGGGTATAGAGTGTATGGTATAGAGTGTAGGGTATAGAGTGTAGGGTATAGATTGTAGGGTATAGAGTGTATGGTATAGATTGTAGGGTATAGAGTGTAGGGTGTAGAGTGTATGTTATAGAGTGTAGGGTATAGAGTGTAGGGTATAGAGTTTAGAGTGTAGGGTATAGAGAGTAGGGTATAGAGTGTAAGGTATAGAGTGTAGGGTGTAGAGTGTAGGGTATAGAGTGTAGGGCATAGGGTGTAGGGTATAGAGTGTAGGGTATAGAGTGTAGAGTGTAGGGTATAGAGTGTAGGGTATAGAGTGTAGGGTATAGAGTGTAGAGTGTAGGGTATAGAGTGTAGGGTATTGAGTGTAGGGTATAGAGTGTAGGGTATAGAGTGTAGGGTATAGAGTGTAGAGTTTAGGGTATAGAGTGTAGAGTGTAGGGTATAGAGTGTAGGGTATAGAGTGTAGGGTATAGAGTGTAGGGTAGAGAGTGTAGAGTGTAGGATATAGAGTGTAGGGTATAGAGTGTAGGGTATAGAGTGTAGAGTGTAGGGATTAAAGTGTAGGGTATAGAGTGTAGGGTGTAGAGTGTAGGGTATAGAGTGTAGAGTGTAGGGTATAGAGTGTATGATATAGAGTGTAGGGTATAGAGTGTAGGGTGTAGAGTGTAGGGTATAGAGTGTTGGGCATAGAGTGTAGGGTATAGAGTGTAGGGTATAGAGTGTAGAGTGTAGGGTATAGAGTGTATGGTATAGAGTGTAGGGTATAGAGTGTAGGGTATAGAGTGTAGGGCAAAGAGTGTAGGGTATAGAGTGTAGGGTATAGAGTGTAGGGTATAGAGTGTAGGGTATAGAGTGTAGGGTATATAGTGTAGAGTGTAGGGTATAGAGTGTAGGGTATAGAGTGTAGGGCAAAGAGTGTAGGGTATAGAGTGTAGGGTATAGAGTGTAGGGTATAGAGTGTAGGGTATAGAGTGTAGGGTATATAGTGTAGAGTGTAGGGTATAGAGTGTAGGGTATAGAGTGTAGGGTATAGAGTGTAGGGTATATAGTGTAGAGTGTAGGGTATAGAGTGTAGGGTATAGAGTGTAGGGTATAGAGTGTAGGGTATAGAGTGCAGGGTATAGAGTGTAGAGTGTAGGGTATAGAGTGTAGAGTGTAGGGTATAGAGTGTAGGGTATAGAGTGTAGGGTATAGAGTGTAGGGTATAGAGTGTAGAGTGTAGGGTATAGAGTGTAGGGTATAGAGTGTAGGGAGTAGAGTGTAGGGTATAGAGTGTAGGGTTCAGAGTGTAGGGTATAGAGTGTAGGGTATAGAGTGTATGGTATAGAGTGTAGGGTATAGAGTGTAGGGTATAGAGTGTAGGGTATAGAGTGTAGGGTATGGAGTGTAGAGTGTAGGGTATAGAGTGTAGGGTATAGAGTGTATGGTATAGAGTGTAGGGTATAGAGTGTAGGGTATAGAGTGTAGGGTATAGAGTGTAGGGTATAGAGTGTAGAGTGTCGGGATTAGAGTGTAGGGTATAGAGTGTAGGATGTAGAGTGTAGGGTATAGAGTGTAGAGTGTAGGGTATAGAGTGTATGGTATAGAGTGTAGGGTATAGAGTGTAGGGTGTAGAGTGTAGGGTATAGAGTGTAGGGTATAGAGTGTATGGTATAGAGTGTAGGGAATAGAGTGTAGAGTGTAAGGTATAGAGTGTAGAGTGTAGGGTATAGAGTGTAGGGTATAGACTGTAGGGTATAGAGTGTAGGGTATAGAGTGTAGGGTATAGATTGTAGAGTGTAGGCTATAGAGTGTAGGGAATAGAGTGTAGAGTGTAGGGTATAGAGTGTAGGGTATAGAGTGTAGGGTATAGAGTGTAGGGTATAGAGTGTAGGGCATAGAGTGTAGGGTATAGAGTGTAGGGTATAGAGTGTAGGGTATAGAGTGTGGAGTGTAGGGCATCGAGTGTAGAGTGTAGGGTATAGAGTGTAGGGTATAGAGTGTAGGGTATAGAGTGTAGGGTATAGAGTGTAGGGTATAGAGTGTAGAGTGTAGGGTATAGAGTGTAGGGTATAGAGTGTATGGTATAGAGTGTAGGGTATAGAGTGTAGGGTATAGAGTGTAGGGCATAGAGTGTAGGGTATAGAGTGTAGAGTGTAGGGTATAGAGTGTAGAGTGTAGGGTATAGAGTGTAGGGTATAGAGTGTAGGGTAGAGAGTGTAGGGTAGAGAGTGTAGAGTGTAGGGTATAGAGTGTAGGGTATAGAGTGTAGGGTATAGATTGTAGAGTGTAGGGATTATAGTGTAGTGTATAGAGTGTAGGGTGTAGAGTGTAGGGTATAGAGTGTAGAGTGTAGGGTATAGAGTGTATGGTATAGAGTGTAGGGTATAGAGTGTGGGGTGTAGAGTGTAGGGTATAGAGTGTAGGGTACAGAGTGTAGGGAATAGAGTGTAGAGTGTAAGGTATAGAGTGTAGAGTGTAGGGCATAGAGTGTAGAGTGTAGGGTATAGAGTGTAGGGTATAGAGTGTAGGGTATAGAGTGTAGGGTATAGAGTGTAGAGTGTAGGGTATAGAGTGTAGAGTGTAGGGTATAGAGTGTAGAGTGTAGGGTATAGAGTGTAGGGTATAGAGTGTAGGGTATAGAGTGTAGGGTATAGAGTGTAGAGTGTAGGGTATAGAGTGTAGAGTGTAGGGTATAGAGTGTAGGGTATAGTGTGCAGGGTATAGAGTGTAGGGTAGAGAGTGTAGAGTGTAGGGTATAGAGTGTAGGGTATAGAGTGTAGGGTATAGAGTGTAGAGTGTAGGGATTAGAGTGTAGGGTATAGAGTGTAGGGTATAGAGTGTAGGGTGTAGAGTGTAGGGTATAGAGTGTAGGGTATAGAGTGTAGGGTATAGAGTGTAGGGAATAGAGTGTAGAGTGTAAGGTATAGAGTGTAGAGTGTATGGTATAGAGTGTAAGGTATAGAGTGTAGAGTGTAGGGATTAGAGTGTAGGGTATAGAGTGTAGGGTGTAGAGTGTAGGGTATAGAGTGTAGAGTGTATGGTATAGAGTGTAGGGTATAGAGTGTAGGGTGTAGAGTGTAGGGTATAGAGTGTAGGGTATAGAGTGTAGGGTATAGAGTGTAGGGTATAGAGTGTAGGGAATAGAATGTGGAGTGTAAGGTATAGAGTGTAGAGTGTAGGGTATAGAGTGTAGGGTATAGACTGTAGGGTATAGAGTGTAGGGTATAGAGTGTAGGGTATAGAGTGTAGGGTATAGATTGTAGAGTGTAGGCTATAGAGTGTAGGGTATAGAGAGTAGAGTGTAGGGTATAGAGTGTAGGGTATAGAGTGTAGGGTATAGAGTGTAGGGTATAGAGTGTAGAGTGTAGGGTATAGTGTGTAGGGTATAGAGTGCAGGGTGTAGAGTGTAGGGTATAGAGTGTAGGGTATAGAGTGTAGAGTGTAGGGTATAGAGTGTATGCTACAGAGTGTATGGTGTAGAGTGTATGGTATAGAGTGTAGGGTATAGAGTGTAGAGTGTATGGTATAGAGTGTAGGGTGTAGAGTGTAGGGTATAGAGTGTATGTTATAGAGTGTAGGGTATAGAGTGTAGGGTAGAGAGTGTAGAGTGTAGGGTATAGAGTGTAGGGTATAGAGTGTAGGGTATAGAGTGTAGAGTGTAGGGATTAGAGTGTAGGGTATAGAGTGTAGTGTGTAGAGTGTAGGGTATAGAGTGTAGAGTGTAGGGTATAGAGTGTAGGGTATAAAGTGTAGGGTATAGAGTGTAGGGTATAGAGTGTAGAGTGTAGGGTATAGTGTGTAGGGTATAGAGTGCAGGGTGTAGAGTGTAGGGTATAGAGTGTAGGGTATAGAGTGTAGAGTGTAGGGTATAGAGTGTATGCTATAGAGTGTATGGTGTAGAGTGTATGGTATAGAGTGTAGGGTATAGAGTGTAGAGTGTATGGTATAGAGTGTAGGGTGTAGAGTGTAGGGTATAGAGTGTATGTTATAGAGTGTAGGGTATAGAGTGTAGGGTAGAGAGTGTAGAGTGTAGGGTATAGAGTGTAGGGTATAGAGTGTAGGGTATAGAGTGTAGAGTGTAGGGATTAGAGTGTAGGGTATAGAGTGTAGTGTGTAGAGTGTAGGGTATAGAGTGTAGAGTGTAGGGTATAGAGTGTATGGTATAGAGTGTAGGGTATAGAGTGTAGGGTGTAGATTGTAGGGTATAGAGTGTAGGGTATAGAGTGTAGGGTATAGAGTGTAGGGAATAGAGTGTAGAGTGTAAGGTATAGAGTGTAGAGTATAGGGTATAGAGTGTAGGGTATAGAGTGTAGAGTGTAGGGTATAGAGTGTAGAGTGTAGGGTATAGAGTGTAGGGTATAGAGTGTAGGGTATAGAGTGTAGGGTATAGAGTGTAGAGTGTAGGGTATAGAGTGTAGGGTATAGAGTGTAGGGAGTAGAGTGTAGGGTATAGAGTGTAGGGTTCAGAGTGTAGGGTATAGAGTGTAGGGTATAGAGTGTATGGTATAGAGTGTAGGGTATAGAGTGTAGGGTATAGAGTGTAGGGTATAGAGTGTAGGGTATAGAGTGTAGAGTGTAGGGTATAGAGTGTAGGGTATAGAGTGTATGGTATAGAGTGTAGGGTATAGAGTGTAGGGTATAGAGTGTAGGGTATAGAGTGTAGGGTATAGAGTGTAGAGTGTCGGGATTAGAGTGTAGGGTATAGAGTGTAGGATGTAGAGTGTAGGGTATAGAGTGTAGAGTGTAGGGTATAGAGTGTATGGTATAGAGTGTAGGGTATAGAGTGTAGGGTGTAGAGTGTAGGGTATAGAGTGTAGGGTATAGAGTGTATGGTATAGAGTGTAGGGAATAGAGTGTAGAGTGTAAGGTATAGAGTGTAGAGTGTAGGGTATAGAGTGTAGGGTATAGACTGTAGGGTATAGAATGTAGGGTATAGAGTGTAGGGTATAGATTGTAGAGTGTAGGCTATAGAGTGTAGGGAATAGAGTGTAGAGTGTAGGGTATAGAGTGTAGGGTATAGAGTGTAGGGTATAGAGTGTAGGGCATAGAGTGTAGGGTATAGAGTGTAGGGTATAGAGTGTAGGGTATAGAGTGTAGAGTGTAGGGCATCGAGTGTAGAGTGTAGGGTATAGAGTGTAGGGCATAGAGTGTAGGGTATAGAGTGTAGAGTGTAGGGTATAGAGTGTAGAGTGTAGGGTATAGAGTGTAGGGTATAGAGTGTAGGGTAGAGAGTGTAGGGTAGAGAGTGTAGAGTGTAGGGTATAGAGTGTAGGGTATAGAGTGTAGGGTATAGATTGTAGAGTGTAGGGATTATAGTGTAGTGTATAGAGTGTAGGGTGTAGAGTGTAGGGTATAGAGTGTAGAGTGTAGGGTATAGAGTGTATGGTATAGAGTGTAGGGTATAGAGTGTGGGGTGTAGAGTGTAGGGTATAGAGTGTAGGGTACAGAGTGTAGGGAATAGAGTGTAGAGTGTAAGGTATAGAGTGTAGAGTGTAGGGCATAGAGTGTAGAGTGTAGGGTATAGAGTGTAGGGTATAGAGTGTAGGGTATAGAGTGTAGGGTATAGAGTGTAGGGTATAGAGTGTAGAGTGTAGGGTATAGAGTGTAGAGTGTAGGGTATAGAGTGTAGAGTGTAGGGTATAGAGTGTAGGGTATAGAGTGTAGGGTATAGAGTGTAGGGTATAGAGTGTAGAGTGTAGGGTATAGAGTGTAGAGTGTAGGGTATAGAGTGTAGGGTATAGTGTGCAGGGTATAGAGTGTAGGGTAGAGAGTGTAGAGTGTAGGGTATAGAGTGTAGGGTATAGAGTGTAGGGTATAGAGTGTAGAGTGTAGGGATTAGAGTGTAGGGTATAGAGTGTAGGGTATAGAGTGTAGGATGTAGAGTGTAGGGTATAGAGTGTAGAGTGTAGGGTATAGAGTGTATGGTATAGAGTGTAGGGTATAGAGTGTAGGGTGTAGAGTGTAGGGTATAGAGTGTAGGGTATAGAGTGTATGGTATAGAGTGTAGGGAATAGAGTGTAGAGTGTAAGGTATAGAGTGTAGAGTGTAGGGTATAGAGTGTAGGGTATAGACTGTAGGGTATAGAGTGTAGGGTATAGAGTGTAGGGTATAGATTGTAGAGTGTAGGCTATAGAGTGTAGGGAATAGAGTGTAGAGTGTAGGGTATAGAGTGTAGGGTATAGAGTGTAGGGTATAGAGTGTAGGGCATAGAGTGTAGGGTATAGAGTGTAGGGTATAGAGTGTAGGGTATAGAGTGTAGAGTGTAGGGCATCGAGTGTAGAGTGTAGGGTATAGAGTGTAGGGCATAGAGTGTAGGGTATAGAGTGTAGGGCATAGAGTGTAGGGTATAGAGTGTAGAGTGTAGGGTATAGAGTGTAGAGTGTAGGGTATAGAGTGTAGGGTATAGAGTGTAGGGTAGAGAGTGTAGGGTAGAGAGTGTAGAGTGTAGGGTATAGAGTGTAGGGTATAGAGTGTAGGGTATAGATTGTAGAGTGTAGGGATTATAGTGTAGTGTATAGAGTGTAGGGTGTAGAGTGTAGGGTATAGAGTGTAGAGTGTAGGGTATAGAGTGTATGGTATAGAGTGTAGGGTATAGAGTGTGGGGTGTAGAGTGTAGGGTATAGAGTGTAGGGTACAGAGTGTAGGGAATAGAGTGTAGAGTGTAAGGTATAGAGTGTAGAGTGTAGGGCATAGAGTGTAGAGTGTAGGGTATAGAGTGTAGGGTATAGAGTGTAGGGTATAGAGTGTAGGGTATAGAGTGTAGGGTATAGAGTGTAGAGTGTAGGGTATAGAGTGTAGAGTGTAGGGTATAGAGTGTAGAGTGTAGGGTATAGAGTGTAGGGTATAGAGTGTAGGGTATAGAGTGTAGGGTATAGAGTGTAGAGTGTAGGGTATAGAGTGTAGAGTGTAGGGTATAGAGTGTAGGGTATAGTGTGCAGGGTATAGAGTGTAGGGTAGAGAGTGTAGAGTGTAGGGTATAGAGTGTAGGGTATAGAGTGTAGGGTATAGAGTGTAGAGTGTAGGGATTAGAGTGTAGGGTATAGAGTGTAGGGTATAGAGTGTAGGGTGTAGAGTGTAGGGTATAGAATGTAGGGTATAGAGTGTAGGGTATAGAGTGTAGGGAATAGAGTGTAGAGTGTAAGGTATAGAGTGTAGAGTGTATGGTATAGAGTGTAAGGTATAGAGTGTAGAGTGTAGGGATTAGAGTGTAGGGTATAGAGTGTAGGGTGTAGAGTGTAGGGTATAGAGTGTAGAGTGTATGGTATAGAGTGTAGGGTATAGAGTGTAGGGTGTAGAGTGTAGGGTATAGAGTGTAGGGTATAGAGTGTAGGGTATAGAGTGTAGGGTATAGAGTGTAGGGAATAGAGTGTGGAGTGTAAGGTATAGAGTGTAGAGTGTAGGGTATAGAGTGTAGGGTATAGACTGTAGGGTATAGAGTGTAGGGTATAGAGTGTAGGGTATAGAGTGTAGGGTATAGATTGTAGAGTGTAGGCTATAGAGTGTAGGGTATAGAGAGTAGAGTGTAGGGTATAGAGTGTAGGGTATAGAGTGTAGGGTATAGAGTGTAGGGTATAGAGTGTAGAGTGTAGGGTATAGTGTGTAGGGTATAGAGTGCAGGGTGTAGAGTGTAGGGTATAGAGTGTAGGGTATAGAGTGTAGAGTGTAGGGTATAGAGTGTATGCTATAGAGTGTATGGTGTAGAGTGTATGGTATAGAGTGTAGGGTATAGAGTGTAGAGTGTATGGTATAGAGTGTAGGGTGTAGAGTGTAGGGTATAGAGTGTATGTTATAGAGTGTAGGGTATAGAGTGTAGGGTAGAGAGTGTAGAGTGTAGGGTATAGAGTGTAGGGTATAGAGTGTAGGGTATAGAGTGTAGAGTGTAGGGATTAGAGTGTAGGGTATAGAGTGTAGTGTGTAGAGTGTAGGGTATAGAGTGTAGAGTGTAGGGTATAGAGTGTAGGGTATAGAGTGTAGGGTATAGAGTGTAGGGTATAGAGTGTAGAGTGTAGGGTATAGTGTGTAGGGTATAGAGTGCAGGGTGTAGAGTGTAGGGTATAGAGTGTAGGGTATAGAGTGTAGAGTGTAGGGTATAGAGTGTATGCTATAGAGTGTATGGTGTAGAGTGTATGGTATAGAGTGTAGGGTATAGAGTGTAGAGTGTATGGTATAGAGTGTAGGGTGTAGAGTG